>NC_090872.1:47425242-47430242 GCF_036669935.1 Montipora foliosa
CTTGCTCCTCTTAGCTGCAGGTTTGCCTTTATTTTCAGCCTATTGAAAATTAATAGTATCTTAGCAACCTGTATACTTTTACATTGAACACAAACAATCTGTTCAAAGTGGCTCCCTAGTACAGAAAACGCCGTTTCTCGAAGGAAGACACCTTGTGAAGGTATAAACTAGTTAGTAGTAACACCAGTGTTATTACCTGTCCTTCTTGTGGACTAAACACCAAACGCATGAGTTGTTTGATGTTGCACCTTTCATGCCGAGTGCCACAAGAAGAAACTGTTGAGAAGAAAAAAGCTATTATCTGTTTGAAATAAATAAATTCCTTGCTACAACAGAAGGGAATATTACAAGCTTCATTATTTTTTTTAAGGACACAATCATTCTCATGTTCAAATTTAATGTGGAGAAAATTTTCCTTGTCCTACATTTCCTTACTTTGTAATCACCTCCCAAGTGGAAGTGTAGATCTTCTTGCTATCAACAATCACATATCCTTGGTCCATGAGCTCATTGACTGCTTCACACACATTCTGGAGGCCATTTTTTAGCGTTTCGTAGTTCTCTGGGTCTTTAACAACTGCAACAGTGTGGTTACCTAAATAAGATATCAAAGTGTAAGAACAAAATATGATTCTAATGTACTGTAGGAACACAGAGATGAATGATAATTATTAGAAATTGATATACTGTTGTATGGAGGTGCAAAATGAACCCATACCTGCACTTGACAGCATATTCTGGCCCTCTTCCAGCAATGCAAAAGAGCACACAAACAAGGAACCAGAATGGGACATTCGTGCCCCATCCCCAGATACTTTAATTTTCACGGTAGGCTCATCAGCAGCTGAATTCTTTAACTGCAATCAAATGCAGAACAAAACATGTCATCATTCAAGTTATGAGTTGTGTTTTAATTTTAACTGATAAATGTGTATCTTTCACCTTTTTATTTTTTTTTTCTTGAATTCCTTTTTGCCAAGTCTGGTTTTATAACATATGTTTTGGAAGTCTTTCATAGTGAATGTGATGATATATCCTTTAGGGAAAGTGCGATATAATACTTACATGTGTTCTTAATTCCTTTTCTAGAAGACGTTTGAAGGGAAGTTCAGCTCCTGAACACTGCCCTGGGGTCTTTCCTACTTTCCACTGGCCATCTAAGGATTGTTGGCAGGCTTTGATATGGTAACTTCTTGGTAGTTTTGGTTCTTGCTGGGATAATTCATGGTATGCATCGTGTGAAATGGAGAACTTGTCCATGATATGGAGGATGGCCATTACTTTTTGCTGTTCTTCAGGTGCAAGGTTGTGGTAGTGCTGAGATGACTTTTCTAAAGAAATAAAAAGAAAATGCCTTTGTTTGTTTGTTTTTTACATGGAAATACTATGAACTTTCTGTTAGTCTTATTGGAATTCTTGCTTACCTTTGTTAAGCATATTCTCGTTTTCACATTGATTAACTCCTCTTGTGTCTATGTTGGTTTCTGATCAGAGAATGAAAGAAGAGTCTGTTATTGTTTGTGGGAAATAAAACCTAAAAATAAATTAATGAAAATACTGAGAAAGAACAATGAACAATTTTGATTACCTGTCGGGGAGCCATTGATGTTGACTGTATGCTTCTGACCATTACCATCTCTCACCACAAGGGATTGTGGCATCAGACCATAAGTTTCAGCAAACCACAGGGCCTCTTTCGTCTTATTCCTACGTGTCATGAAAAATGCTGTTAAGTACTGGCAGGATGCAACCGCAAAACGATAATTTAAAACAAAATTAGAACTCATCTGGCAGAACCTACTGGATTTGCAGCAGGTGTCTTTGTTGTTGTCTGTTGCCAACTTCACTGAAACGTTTTCCCTTATGTCTGCAGCTGCCCACTGTAGCCTCCTCTTTCATTTGCTCATACAATTCTGTCACTTGCTCTTGGACCGTTTTATTTAAGTGATCAACTTTTTGACTCCGCTCATTTACTATGTCGTAAGGCGAATGTGAAATTTCGGCGGGATAGATGGTCAGTTTTGTCCAAGTTTCGGCTTTCTTCTTATTCCTCCGCTTTCCATTTCTCTTTTCTTTAGTATTCAGTAAAAGAGAGACCCGATCAAACGCAGACTCCTCTAGTTGATAGCCATTCGTACGAAGGTTGCTCTGAAGAACAGCGAATAGTTTCTTCAAGCTGCCATCCATGATCCTCCATTCCCATAAAACTTTCCCGTTAATTTGAACACAATAATTTGGATCGTTTCCGTTTACAAACGGTGCAACTACATGCACAAGTAAAGGTTGGACCTGGGATTCTGTGAGCTCTGAAAAGAGCTCCTGGTCCAAGTCATTTACCCTTACTTCAGACATCTTTGAAACAGTGTTGTTTATTACCGACCGCAAGCTGTGATTGCTAAGCGTCTTTAAATTTCGCGCGCGACTGGTTTTTCTGCCTTGTTAGAAGTTTGTCGATTAGGCTGCTACAGATGGCTGGTTTTCATCAATAACGTATTACTGCATATTCTTTCTTCGTGGCAACCATTGTTTTCGCAAAGACAATGGCTTGACTCCGAAAACGCGCCAAGTTTAAACTGTATATTTTCAAACGCAAAATTCTACAACTTATTCTGCTCCAAATTTCGAGAAAAAGCTATTAAAGGATCCCTTCCAACCACAATACCTTGCGCGCCTCTGTTATTGTTTTGAAGCCGGCAGCGGGACTCACTAACGGCGTGACGTGAAGTAAAGGTCAAGAGATTGGCGACGACTGCGTTAAAATGGAAGAAATGGACCATGAAACAAGCGTGAATGTCGATACTGAAGGGTCATCACACGTAAATGTATACGGATCGCCTGTGGCACCACACGGCCGAAGAAACAAGGAATCGGTCGCATTAACATCTCACTTTGTCCCTATGCCTTTGGCGAACGTGAATCGAGTGGTAAGCTGAGTACTACATTTTCCACGTGAACGTGTAACACCAGAAATCATTTTCTTGAAAATCATTGATTTACAACAGCAAATATTTTTTCCTGTCACAGACCTGTTCCTGTAAGAATTCGTGTAGCCGTAAAAAGACGGCTAAAACTCCTGGCTGTCCATGTAAAAATGCCTCGATGAAATGCTCCAGCAGTTGCACGTGTGGAACTAGGAGAACAGCGTGCAAGAACAAGACAGTCGAGGTTGTATTGAATAGGAACCCCAGTGCTTTTTCTCGTCATCGAGAGCAAGCGGCTACCGCAGAAAGGGAAACACAAGTAAGTTTAATTCTAAAATATATGACCACGCAATCGTTGTGTTCGGTGTTTTGTCACATTTCCCAATGAATCAATCACACATATTCACATGTGTACTCGCCAATTAAATTAAATTCGTTTCAAAACACCCCTACATTTTTTTTTTCAATGAAAGCGTGCTATGGTCTTTCAAGTTGACTTTATCATTTTTTCATCAGGACTTTATAAAAACTCTGGCCACGGATGAAAAAGACCAAATTCTTCTCAGACAAGTCTGGGGTCCCATTTCTGGTAGAGCATCAGTAGAGGTCTTTTCAGGTTCTTCTTGACGCACTTGAACCACAGACTCACCTTCAGCACTAGGGCATGATTCAATAGTTGTCAGAGTTGCACTGTCATCTACTGAATGCTCATGGGAACTGCAAAGCAATAAATGAGTTAAAATCATTAAATTAATATTCTTATCAAATTATTGTGCTATGTGGACAGTTTTACCTTCGGGCTTGATTACATGAGCCAGGCTGGCCCGGTTAGCCGGGCTGCTTCGGTGTGCCGAGATGACTTTCAGGCCGTTATTACCTGAGGCGAGCCAGCCCAGTTGATGGCTGATGCAATAAATCGTGGGAAACCGGGGCGAACTTGATTTTGTACTCTGATTGGCTTAATGCGCTGAGCTGGCCCAGCAAACGCAATTACAAGGAAAAATCTCAGCCCAGTTAGCTGGGATCTTGGCACCGCTATACCGGGATCTCGGCTAACCGGGCTGGCCCAGTTGTCATGTAATCACAGAGTTAATTTTTGTTGCGTTTAACAACCATGCCGAGATCCCGGCAAACTGACACTAGCCTGGCTAACCGGGCCAGCCTGGCTCATGTAATCAGGCCCTCTGACTGCCAAAATAATTTTCCTCACTCCCATTTTTTAACCTGTCATACCTCAGGATTTTACTTTAATCCATATTATAAGTACAAGATGTGTCTGTTTTCATTGATTGGATATTTACTGACCTGAAAGACAGAGGCTGATATAGGTCATCTTCTTCACGTTCACCATCACTGGACAGGTCATTGGAGGACTCATAATCTGACAAACAACCATCAGTGGACTCATCACTTGAACCAGGATCAGAACTAGAAATAAAAGACAAAACAAAGTTTGAATGTTGTTTTTTTTTTTGCAGACATAAGGAAAATTATGTGGGACATCTTGAACATGACAAATCCTTGTGTTTACTGCACCTATCGGTGGATTTAAAGATCAACACTTGTAACCAAAAGATGATCCGACCTTTGGAGTAAAGTAAAATCAATTAATACACATGTGAGAGATCCTTTAATGTGTAGGTAATACATGTTTATTAACTAATCTGCTCTATCATCTGAACATTTGTCCTTAGTTTGGCGGAAAATCGATATGTGAAGGGTCTTTTTCCATACTGCCAATACCGCAAAAAGCCCGATTTTCAAAATAAAAAGTCTACAACTTAATGTCGTTTATTTCACTTAAAAATAGGGCACCATGATATATTAACACTTTAAGTATAAGAATCCGCTCTATCATGTTAAAGAAATTGCATTTTTACGTCCAGAAAAGACGATTTTAGTCAGTGTATCGCCCCCTAAAGATCCATTTTCTTTACTATTTTGACGCTTTTATCACGCATTCACGCTTGAATAGTCCGCTGCAATGGCTCATTGATATGCGTAAATGTCGCACCATTTCTCCCAATGGATTTTAAAGTTAGTAATGGCGGACCAATAAATAAGAAAATTCCAGTTAAA
>NC_090872.1:47450242-47455242 GCF_036669935.1 Montipora foliosa
TGCCTAAAAACATACCTTACAGTCAGAAAGAAAAAGCAAATACTTTTGTAATAAACATTAAACAGACTTGCTTTTCAAAATTTAATAATGACTTGATTGCTGTTTATACAATTTAATAATAAATGAATATCAAATCACAAAAGTGGTCTGAGCAAGCCATGTACTTACAGTGTATAATACTCAATTGAAGAGAAATCAACAATATAGCAAATCTACATACACATGTATTATGTTTCACAAATATACACTCAAATACTGTGGGTTTTGTATCTTAACACTTGGTTTTCACCTAGAAAGACGTGTAGATTTTTGTTGGGGAGGGCTAAATTGTGAGAATTAAACCACATACCGGGCATTCTTTCAACAGATCTTCATTTGAGGACAAAATCTAACGGCTTTAATTTTACTACTCCATCAGAACAATGTTGAGTTTCCCTCTTGCTTCCAACAATTCAAGTGCGTTGGAATATTCTAAAAATATTCGCTTATTCGCTTTTTTGACTCAAACGGCTGCACTTTCGAATATAAGCCGCCATGTTTGATGTTTCCCAGGCTTCCACGAGACTTTGGCACATGCGCGAGTTCATTTGCGTTATCACGTGCAGCTTTTGAACCAATAGAAAAGTGTAAAATGAACTTCGGTAAATAGTTCAAATTCGCGCGGTCTTCACAAGCAAAATGGCGTTGTAAAGAGACTACTTTCATTATTTTTAGGATCAAAGAAAGACTGTCTTTCTATTAGCCATGTTATTTTTGAGACAAAGAGATCAAATGCGATGTTTTTCACATAAAGCATGTTTCCAAGTCAGCATTACTTAGCTGGATTACTGCACAGAGGTATGTTCTTCTTGATATCGTGGTTCGTTTACAAGCTTACTTTGGGTTTCTAGTAACTTTGCGTAAGCTTAAAACTTCAAAGATAAATCTTAAAATTTAAGATGCATACACAGATATGCTATTCGGATTGGATCCTTTTTCTTTACTGCAGAAATAACTGCACTATTTGCTGCAAATCGTCGATGGAATACCCTGAAAATTGTATGTTCTGGCGCTACGTAGAAGCAAGTACAAGGCTATAATGGCAGACTTGTCAGGACCAATGTGAAATAAAAAAGGAGAAGAAATAGTTTAAGTTTCCCATATGCATGAAATGTCTACTACAAGGTAGAAGCAATTAAGTTTCCAATTAATTTATAATGACTTGAGAGTTGAACGAAACCTATAGAATTTAATTTGTATACGTTTGTTTATTTGAGCTTCGATTCGTTATACACATACATCTGAAAAAAGGTCAGGAATAAGAGGCAGCACTAGTCTGATGTGTGGACCTTCAATTCAGAAAATTGAAATTGAAAGAAGCAGTCAACGCTTTATTTTTCAATGCACATGCTTGTATTATTCAAAAATGTGTGTGCAGGCATGTGCAAGACTGTGGCAAACACAGTGTGTGTCAAGCAGTGTTGGACAATGCTTGTCTCGCAGCTTGGCAGCAAGGCCACCTGTTTTGCCCATCATTACTGACGCACCATCACTTGCAAGGGAAGCAATTTTTGTCATCTCAATGCCCAGACGTTGAAAACGTTGCTCAAGAACTGCAAGCATGGTAGCTGCATTAGCACTTGTTGATTCGGCTAGAAGATTGTCAATGGTAAGAAATCTGACTTTGACTTTGGTCAATTATTTTGTCAAGGACTGCCTCTCCAATGGTGCAAAAAATTTCAAGTTGCAATCTCCTGTTTTGCTACGAAGTAGAAGGCGGTAAGTGCTTTTACTAGCCCTTCATCACCATATTGTCTTTCTTCATCTAGTTCCCTTTGAAATAATGAGGTTCTTTGCAGTATCTCCCTGTAAATTGCATCTTGGCTTTGTTGCTTTCTCTTTCTACGGTGACTGTGAGAGGATAAGGGTGTACCAACATGTTCCTTTAATGTGGCAGACCTATACCGGGTTGCTGGGGTTTTATTAAACACAGCAGACTTGTTTTGTGGATTCTGACAATCATGTTTTCTACACAGTAAACAAAACATGACTTTCCCCTCAACAAATGCCAACCACCATATCTTTGTCTCTGGGCAGAAGGAAAGTTCCTTCTTGTGTAACCACTCATGTTTGAAATTGCCACAGTCTTTGGAACAATTAGCGCATATGGCATTGTGGTGAACTTTTTCACCAGGAAACATGCTTTCCACAAGCTTTGTTTGCTTTTCAATGTTTTCTTGTCCAGAGTCTGATGGAGCATCACCCTTTTTAGCAGATGCAGCAACTGCATACATGTATCTAGACTTAGTAACTTGCATCACAGAAACTGTTGATGGTGTAGTTTTATCTACTTGGATTGAGTTTGATGAACTGGTTTCAAAACTGCATCCCTGTGGATTAATTGGTAGTCCATCTTGTACAATACGTTCAGGGACTGCGCCAGGGTCCGTTTCTAAAAATTAAAGGGAAGGCAATGAAATTGTACAATTGTGCTGTAGGGATATGATTTTCCCAACAAAAAAAATTCATTGTCAATATATCATTTTGATTTTGTTCTAATTTTGTCAATACAGATCCCCGATATCTTTTGTATCACAGAGTTAAAACTAATGTAATGCCACCGCAAGCAGTTCTGACATTGAAAAGCATTAAAAATCGTATCAATTTGTCTTGTCTCAAAAAAAAGGACACTTTTGGGAAACCTTGTGGTTGTCGTGTTAAATTAAACACTTACCTTTTGGCGTCTTAGAAACAACAGTGTAAAAATTATCCAGCAAACCTTGCCTTCTCTTCGGAGCCATATTGGCTTTTTCAGTCACATGCATTGTCACTCTAAAATGTTATGTAACAGCAGAAAGGAGTCCTGCGCGGACTTTGTGATGTATTAAGAAACCTACTTTGTCATTACTTTTCTTGGAAGAAAAGCCTGCAATTCGGAAATAAGATACTTTACTTTTTACATTTCTACCAAGGAAATGAATATGCTGGTCAGACTTGTTCGGTATCTAAACTCTTGGTGTCATTTCGTCAGTAAAGTAGCCGGCGACAATTGCTGGCTGCCGGCTACTAATGACAGCCCTGCAGGTGTACTTGTAACTGCTGCAACGACACCACACTTGTATCAGCACGTGAGTTTATGTGCTACAGAGAAGTTCTTTGTGCTGTTGGAAAACTAACATTTGATGGTGCTCAAGCTGGTGGGACCATTACTGAAAGACAGAAATGGCAGAGCTTATCGATGGAAAAGTGGCACTGTGGAAAAGGAGTAAGTACCTCTCCTACTTATTCATGTGCTGTAAGTACTTTCAGTTGGCTTCACTTTCAGTGAGGCCAAATTTTAGTTGAAATTGGCACAGAATTAAAATATAGTATTACTGCATGAAAACAGCTTATTGCAAGTCAACCCTTGAGGAATATGCCAGTACTGTTGTCCTCTGAGCACTTGTGCCATGTCCAATAGATGAATAACCGAGTATTCTCAATGACCTCCACAAAATGTAAGCAATGTCATATGGAAACTTATAAATTGTGCATATTTTCGTAATTGTTTGTCTGTTTTGCGCTGGTACCAAAAGGGTTTTTCTTGTATACATGTAGGACTTGTTGTCGGTTGTTCCATAGGGGCTATACTGTCAAAGCGGAGAAAATAATGAAGACTTATTAGATTTTCAGCAACTGCTAAAATTTGTTTTAGTCGCCACTTGGTGCCTACGTCCAACCCTGACTTATGACATGGATAATGCTCTAGCTTGCCTGGTGTGGGTAAAAATGGTTTCTGATGAGGTTTAACCTTAAAAAGGAACTGTGCAATATGCTGGATGTTTTCAATCAGCCCTGCTTTGGTATTTATACCTGCAGTGCTTTTTTTTAAATACAATTTTATTTACTTCGTGTAGGTTTCTCAGAGCCACTGCCTACAGATGGCTTGTTTGCTGGATTCTCGGTTTTTTGGCTTGGGATAACAGCAGCCCATTACCAGCATGCATTTACCACAATATAAGAAGTAGAATAATATGTGACTCATCATCATTCAACTGGATATGTGCAAGCAGATGATAGGAATTAGCTGAACTTGCCTAGTAGTACACATACATCAAGCTGAATCAGAGAACTACAGCTGTATGTAACTGTTTGATTTTTGGAAGGTGTCATTAAAAGTTTCATTTGCATAATTATTTTCATCCACTGACTTATCGTCTCAAGTTCACTAGTTACTTTGAAGCTACTGTCCTGTCACTTATGCTAATAAAATTAAAAATGTCACACATCTTTCGTTCCTGCACTGTAAAAAAACAAAACAAAAACAATGGAATTCTGTTTTCAGATCAAATATATACAAAGGGTATTCTGATTTTATTTCCATCACTAGTTTAAAAGTGATGGAAATCCAACTGAGTTCTGGACTTCTTCTTTCTCCAGGCAGTAGAACGTTGAGTCATCAGAATTATACTGTAAAATCCCTATGGGTTGTATGGCCTTAAAAATAAATGTTGAGCAAGCAATTTCTGTTAAACAAAAAAAAGACTTGATTTTTACTTCTTTCATGCACTTCCAAACTGTTGTAATGGATGCCTAACAAAATGCTTTTTGTCTTGAAATTTAAAGAATGATTAAAGTAATGCAACAAAATGTAAATATAACTTTTTGCAATGTTTATTATGAGCAAAAAAAGTTGGCATTTAGGTGAAATTAATTTTTTCCACAATGTTAATAAGTCACCAGGCAGTGGTCACTGAGCATTGATTTCGATGATGTCCTCTCATAGGATGAGGGCATTTTCAACAAGCTGGTGCTCTTTTCTTGGCTGGAGGCTCACTGACAGTCTCTGAGGAAGTACCAGATACCTGCTGATATGAAGTAGTCTGGAGGGAGTTTTGTTCTGCTTCTGAAAAGCAAAAAAGAGCAAGGACTTGTTTCAAATTAGATAGTGACCAGGAGGGAAATTACTTTAGTTCTGGGTTCCATCACGGGTTAGAAAGGGGTTTTAGGACACCATAAGTAATTTACTATTATCTATCATA
>NC_090872.1:47462742-47480242 GCF_036669935.1 Montipora foliosa
TCTCTTTGATACAGGCTCGCAGAGGACGTTCATCACAGAAAACACGAGGAACCGACTAAACCTCAAAACTATACGCAAAGAACTCCTTGACGTAACCACATTTGGCGATATCAAAACCACCAGAAGAAACTACGACGTAGTCTCACTCAATCTAGATATGGGAAAGGAAAGTTCATCATTAACGGCATTTGTAACTCCTACAATCTGCCCACCACTGAAGATAAAAGCTTTCGAAATTCCCCCCGGAACTAGAAGGTCTAAAACTAGCGGACACACATATCGGAAACTCAGAAGTGGATATACTTATCGGAAACGACCAGTACGGTCGCCTGATCACTGGCAAGATGATCAAAACGAGTAAACATTTCAAAACACAATCAAATTCAACGACACTTCGGGTAGGCATAGTGTTGCATTGCCGTGGAAAGAAAACAAAAACGATCTGCTGTCCAACCTGAACCTCAGTGTAAAACGACTAGCCAGTCTCCAGCGAACCTTAAACGTCCACTACATCCCTCACTTCCCAGTGTTTAAAGAGGATAGCGCAACAACAAAAATGAGAATAGTCTATGACGCCTCAGCAAAGCAAAACTCCAATTCACCAAGCTTAAATGACTGTCTTCACACTGAAGAGAACCTAATGCAAGACCTGACAGGAATTCTTCTCCGATTCAGAGCACACAATGTGGCATTCATCGCCGATATCGAGAAGGCATTTCTCCAGATCAAACTCCACCCAAACGTTAGAGACGCCACGCGATTTCTTTGGCTTAAAGACATCAACAAACCAGCCACCGATACAGATAACTTACGAGCATATAGGTTCCAATGCGTCCTATTTGCAACAATCCAGTATCCCTTAATGAAAGCAAATACGTGGATAGCTACTGACCTCATCAACTCAATGTACATGGATAACGTGGTGACGGGGCTGACAGCCAGGAAAAGGCCATGGAATACTATACATTATCACGAAAATATTTGAAGGACGCTGGCATGAATCTGAGAGAATGGAATTCGAGCTCACCAAACCTTAACATCAAAGCAAAAGAAGACAAATGCGCCCCTAAAAATCCGCAAACCAAAGTACTAGGTCTAAAGTGGGATGCGACACTGGACACGCTATCACTCTCACTCGATAACATGATAAACGACATTTTGCAAGCTACTCAACAAAAGATGAGCAAAAGGTCTGTCCTAAGCATCGCCTCAAAAATATTCGACCCTTTCGGATTTGTTGAACCTATCACCGTTAAAGCAAAGATCATGATACAAGACATATGGAAACAAAATATGACTTGGGACCAAGAAATAAGGAATGATTTAAAAAGACAGTGGATTAAATGGCTCGACGACATTAAAAACCTGTCCATGTTCAAAATACCAAGACCATATTTCAGTGACAACATCACCAGCAAACAACTTCATATATTCTGCGATAACAGTCAACGAGCCTACGGTGCGGTTGCATACCTCCGAGGAACATCAGGAAACATGACGCAAACAAGCTTCGTAATCGCCAAAACAAGAGTCGCACCCGTTAAGACGCAAACACTTCCACGATTGGAACTACTAGCAGCACTGTTAGGAGCCAACCTAGCAACGTACATCACGAAAACTTTACAACTCGGAAAGGAATGCGAAATCGTCTACTGGAGCAAGTCACAAATTGTGCTATCGTGGCTTTCATCCAACAAAAGACTGCAACCATTCATACACACGCGAATACGCAAGATAACGCAAATAACAGGGACACATAAATGGATGTTCTGTCCCACATCCTCAAACCCTGCAGACTTAATAACACGAGGAATAAGCACAACGATGTTCTATCAGAATAGAGCATTATGGTTTGAAGGTCCATCGTGGCTAAAAGCACCGAATGACCAGTGGCCACAAGTTCAGTAAAAGGAACCTATCACAGACATAATCGACAGTCCACAAATGCATATAATAGTCAAATCAGATAGCCCTAACATACTTGACTCAATAGACTTAGAGAGGTACAGCACCTTAAACAGAGCGATCCGAGTAACGGCCACACTCCTTCACTACACAGATATATGGCGAAAAAGGAACACAAAGTCTACTATTACAACTGAAATAATGCAGGGTGCTCGACTTGCATTACTAAAAGGAACCCAAAGAAAATACTATGAACGCGAAATCACTTGCTTAAAGGCGAAAACGAAGTGAAAACAACCGGCTACCATGCAACAACTAGGACTGTTCCTCGATGACCAAGAAGTACTTCGCTGTCGTGGTAGACTACACTATGCAGACCTTAACTATGACACAAAATTCCCAATTTTGTTACCTAAAAATAGCATATTCACTTCATTGGTCATCCAACATACACATACAATGCTCAAACACGGTGGAGTTCAGGACACATTAACTCAAATAAGACAACAATTCTGGATAGCCCAAGGTCGACAACTTGTTAAAAGGCTCATATCGAAGTGCGTTATATGTAGAAAACATGAAGGACCACACCTTCATTCTGTTCCAACACCACCATTACCCAAAGAACGGATCTCACAGTCACAGCCCTTCCAACACACAGGCATCGACTTTGCAGGTCCTATGTACGTCCGTAACAAGAATACTACATCGAGCAAGGTCTATGTATGCCTATTCACCTGTACTGCCATAAGGGAAACACATCTTGAACTGGTTGAAGACCAAACAACTGAAGCCTTTCTTAGAGCATTCAGACGATTTATAGGCAGAAGAGGCGTTCCGGAGACAATCATCTCTGACAATGCCAAAACGTTCAAAGCAGCCGCACAAGACCTAAAAACTCTACATAGCGGAATTCTCTCTCACACTTCAACTCAGAAGTTCCTTGCAAACAATGGCATACATTGGAAATTCATAGCCGAGAGAGCTCCGTGGTGGGGAGGATTTTATGAAAGACTGATAGGAATGACCAAAAGATGCCTGAAGAAAACAATCGGTAAAGCCTCCCTAAACATGATAGAACTAAACACCATACTGATCGAGGTTGAAGCTGCATTGAATAGCAGACCGCTAACGTATTCCTACATGGGACTTAATTATCCCCTCCACTTACGCCAGCACACTTCCTGTGTGGACATCGATTGATGACATTACCTGACCACACGCCGAAAGATCCTCAAGAGGATCCAGACTATGACCCCTTTGCAAGCTCTGAAAAGGAACTCGTTAAGAGAGCTAAATATTATGAAGCGATAATGCGGATGTTTTGGAAGAACAAGACTGTAAACGCAACACAAATCACCAAACACCAGTCTCCAGGGGGGATGTGGTACTTATACATGATGACCTTCCACGTTCAAACTGGAGAATGGGGATCGTAACAAACCTTCATCAAGGAAGAGATGGTCAAGTCAGGTATGTAAACGTGAAGATACACCCAGGAAAAGAACTTACGAGACCCATTGAAAAGCTTTATCCTCTTGAGATCAAAACAAACGATCATGATGAGGATAATAGACAAACCCAAGAACTGGGGACTGAAGAAGAAAAGATGAGACCCCCGTCAAGACTTGCCGCTCGAAAGGCAGCATTGAAGAATATCAGAGACTTATAATGAACAATAGCACGCTGAATAATTTATACTAATGTAACTACTTGATAAACAACTAATGGTATAATTGATGTGTAAGGTACAGATTAATTGCCGGCCCGCGAGGGTGTTCTAAATAAGATAATCGTTGTAATAAGGGTAATTAGTGACGTCATAGAGCGCGATCTCTTTAATCCAATAAACCTACTGAATGAACCAGGACTTATCTTTTATGTTGTGTTAAAATCGCAACAACATCTTCACTTGCATCTATCAAATCAATTCTTCTCGTAAAGCAGTCTGGAGTAAAGTGAACAGAACAAAGCACCAAAGTCTTTGTAGGCCGAAAATCAGCACGGCGTCTACACACGAACTTAAGCCACTGGTTTCTCGAAACCTCGTTTGTGGGGAACAGATGCATTGAAAGTCCTGGTGTTGCATTCCATGTTATTGCAACTTACTCCCTCCCGGGAGACATTTTCTCCGCTTGTCCGCCATGTCTGTCATTGAAATGTAACACACTAATGACGTCACAAAGGCATTTTGGCTGCGCCAAAAATCAGAAATTTTTGTGTCCGAAGTGCATTTTGAAGCTGCGAAAAAAATCCGATTCATCTTGCACATAAGCCAAACATAATTTAGAATCAAACAGGGTGTATATAAATGAATGAAGGGGTAGTTTCTAAAGAAACTGTGGTGCTGCGTCGGTGGGGAAGTAGTATACAAAAATTTGGTTTATCAACGGAGTTGATAATGTAAATTGACCACCGTACAGAGATGCTAAAAGCTGACGTTTCGAGCGTTAGCCCTTCGTCAGAGTGAATCGAGGGATTATGGGTTACATGTAGTTTTTATAGTAGAGTAGGAGCTACGCTATTGGTGGTAACATGGCAACGTGAAAAGTAGGAATATATTAGTTAAATGAAAAGCGTTCGTTAATACCGTAAGGATTAAGGGTGCCGATTTGAAAGATGAATTTTTGTTCCAGATTCTTGCGGCTTTCCGTCGTACCTAGATGTAGGGAAAGGCCGCAGATAGCCATGTGTTTTTTGGAGTGGTTAGGCAGATTAAAATGGCGAGCGACTGGCTTAGATGCATCCTTGTCATTCTTCTCAACATCGCGAAGGTGTTCGCGGAATCGGTCACCTAGTCGTCTACCTGTCTCACCAATGTATAATTTATTGCATAACGTACAGGTTATGCAATAAATGACATTTGCGGAGGTACATGTGAAACGATCGGTGATCTTAACAGATCGCTTAGGTCCCGATATCTTGCTAGTGTTAACAATGAAAAGACAAGTTTTGCATCGTGGGCGCGCGCATTTGAAAGTGCCGGGTTGCTCGTTGGTTTTGAGCGCGCTTCTAACTAAAAAGTTGCCTACGTTTTTGTCATGTTTGAATGAAATAAGTGGAGGTTGCGAAAAGATTCTACCAGTCTTTGGAGTAATTTAAAATTACTAAGAATGATGCTTTTGACTGCGTGATTATGAGGATGGAAAGTGAGGGTGAATGGAATTCTGTCATCCTTATCTTTCTGTGACGTTTGTAGTGACGACTGTCGATCAAATTGTTGGGCGCGATGATGGCCCGCTTTGACCACAGAGACAGGATAGTCACGTTTTTCAAAGAACTGGCACATCTCCTCTGATTTGCTGGAAAAATCGGAGTCATCACTACATAGACGTCGAAGTCTAAGAAATTGAGAATAAGGAATGGAGTTCTTGACATGTGATGGATGTGACGATGAATACAACAAATAACTGTGTGAATCAGTAGGTTTGTAGTGCACACTAGTACATAGCACGTTGCCTCTAATAGAAACTTTGATATCTAGGAAAGCCAATGAAGTTTCCGAAATTTCCCAGGTATATTTAAGAGCCGGATGAAAAGAGTTGACGGAAGTTATAAATTGATCGAGTTCTTCTCTGCTGGATGAAATAGCGCGGATGCAGTCGTCGATGTAGCGGCCGTAGAGTTCAGGTTTGGGGCCGTTGTACTGATTAAAAAATTGGTGTTCAACGTATCCTACAAAAAGATTGGCATAGCTAGGTCCCATTCTTGTGCCCATCGCTACACCATTAATTTGTTTGTAATAGTTGCCGGCGAATGAAAAACAGTTAAGCGTTAAAACTAGTTCGGCAAGGCGGAGGAGCGTTTCCGAGCTAGGTTCTTTGACAGTTCGTTGATCGAAAAAGTGTTTAAGTGCTTGAAGACCTTCGCTGTTGGGAATGACTGTGTATAGAGATGTAATGTCCATGGTAAAAATAAGTTTGTCTTGGCCGGAGAAATTGAAATCGCGGAAAATTTGTAGTGCGTGTGTACTGTCTTTAATGTATGATGGCAAAGATTTGACGATAGGCGTCATAATCCTGTCTAAGTAGCTAGAAATGAGTTCGGTGGGGCAACTACAGGCAGAAACGATAGGTCGACCTGGGTTGTTGGGTTTGTGAATTTTAGGCAAGAAGTAAATGCACGAAGTTCTAGGGGTGTTGATGATGAGATTAGTGGCAGTGTCCGGTAATTCTTGATTAACTATAAGATTTTGAATGGTGTCTTTGACAAGTTTTTGATTGTTGGAAGTGAGATCTTTAGGGATTTTGGCATAAAACGAGGTATCCGAAAGTTGCCGCAAAGCTTCTTTTTGGTAAAGGTCGGACCGCCAAACAACTACCACGCCGCCTTTGTCGGCCGATTTGACAACTATGTCGTTGCGTTTACTAAGATTTTTAAGCGCCGCCCACTCTTCCGAGGAAAGGTTGGAAAATTTAGTGTTGCGATTGAATTTAAGTTTGTGAATGTCGTGACGGCATTTTTTGGTGAAAAAATCTAAAGAGGCAAATTGTCCCTCTGGGGGAGTCCATTTGGATTTGCGAACTAGAAGTGTTTCAAAAATATCTTTATTAGAAGTGTCCGAATCATCCTCTTTGTCGTGAAAAAAAGCTTTTAACTGAACGCAGCGAAGGAATTTTTCAACATCTTGCTTAATAGAAAATTCGTTGGTGCGTTTGGTAATAGCGACAAAATTTAGGCCCTTACTGAGAACAGATTTCTCTGAGTCAGTAAGCGGAAGATTTTCTGGAATTGTAATAACGGTATTATGGTTATGCAATGTTGTGTCGTCGGTAATTTGCGGACCTATTAATTGTTGAAGTTTAAGAGTCTTGGTTTGGTGTAAATGGTCAAACAGTCCAGAATTAAGTTGTCGGATTTTAGCGCGAATCGATTGTACTAAAATTGCTGGACAGATTTTGGAAAGTTCGGAGCGGCAATGAAGAATTTGTTTGTCAAGTGCGATTCGTTTTTGGCACATAGCTCTAATTGTGATCCTCATAATATTATGTGAAAAAGAATTTTGCGCACATCGAATTTGGTGAAGATAATGATTTGAGTGAGAGAATGTAGACGCCTGAAAGTTTGAGCGAAAACCTTTAGGAATGACTTTAGAATTGAGGCAACGGCCGATGAAGTTGATGTGACTACAAAACCTAGTTTTGGGGGAAAATGAGAGTGGCTAAACGGAAAGCTAAGTTACTGCTAAGTGTGGGAAAAGGAAAAAGATAACTTACGATTTCCTGGCGTAGCTCCTTGGTGAGTTTCTTCAAGCTTGGCATCGTCGTCTTGGGTCTCCTGTTAGAAATCTGTGGATTAAAAAATACTAGAACACAAGGTTAGTGGTCGCAGCGGTTGAATACAAATGAATGAAGGGGTAGTTTCTAAAGAAACTGTGGTGCTGCGTCGGTGGGGAAGTAGTATATAAAAATTTGGTTTATCAACGGAGTTGATAATGTAAATTGACCACCGTACAGAGATTCTAAAAGCTGACGTTTCGAGCGTTAGCCCTTCGTCAGAGCGAATCGAGGGATTATGGGTTACGTGTAGTTTTTATAGTAGAGTAGGAGCTACGCTATTGGTGGTAACATGGCAACGTGAAAAGTAGGAATATATTAGTTAAATGAAAAGCGTTCGTTAATACCGTAAGGATTAAGGGTGCCGATTTGAAAGATGAATTTTTGTTCCAGATTCTTGCGGCTTTCCGTCGTACCTAGATGTAGGGAAAGGCCGCAGATAGCCATGTGTTTTTTGGAGTGGTTAGGCAGATTAAAATGGCGAGCGACTGGCTTAGATGCATCCTTGTCATTCTTCTCAACATCGCGAAGGTGTTCGCGGAATCGGTCACCTAGTCATCTACCTGTCTCACCAATGTATAATTTATTGCATAACGTACAGGTTATGCAATAAATGACATTTGCGGAGGTACATGTGAAACGATCGGTGATCTTAACAGATCGCTTAGGTCCCGATATCTTGCTAGTGTTAACAATGAAAAGACAAGTTTTGCATCGTGGGCGCGCGCATTTGAAAGTGCCGGGTTTCTCGTTGGTTTTGAGCGCGCTTCTAACTAAAAAGTTGCCTACGTTTTTGTCGCATTTGAATGAAATAAGTGGAGGTTGCGAAAAGATTCTACCAGTCTCGGGATCATTTAGGAGTAATTTAAAATTACTAAGAATGATGCTTTTGACTGCGTGATTATGAGGATGGAAAGTGAGGGTGAATGGAATTCTGTCATCCTTATCTTTCTGTGACGTTTGTAGTGACGACTGTCGATCAAATTGTTGGGCGCGATGATGGCCCGCTTTGACCACAGAGACAGGATAGCCTAAAGACTAGTCTGTTATAGCAAATGTATCAAGTTTTGATATCAAGAAAGTTTGTTTTAAATTTTCCATACACATTGTTCACATTGTTCTTGATTGCCGAGCGTCAAGCTTGTCAATATTTGTTTCTTACCAAATCTTTGTTCTTTGTTTTCACAGATCGAATAGGCTTGTGAAATCATGATTCTGTTGTTGTGACAACTTTTTTTAGTCCTATTGTCGTGATAAATAATAAAATCAGTTCGAATTTTCTTTTTGTTTTCAAGCAGTAGTTTGCCCAATTATGATAAAGTTCTTTTGTGATCACTCAGTTATAAAGACAAGCGTGCGATTTTTCCGCAACATTCAACAACTCTACATCATGGGGAAAAATGAAAAAAATGAAAAAAAAAGTTCTTATTCAGTGGATTACCAAAGATAAATGGAATGGCGTGAAACAAAAAGTTTAGAGAACAGACATAAAGCCCGCAGAAGAAAGATTTACATCCGGGCAAGAAGCGCAGCTAAAATGGAGCAGCTGCTGGTAGAAGGTCCTTGTTTGTGAAGATTGGTCGTCCAGACAAAGAAAGGGTGAGTTTTTCTTGCGAGAGCACGTCTTGTTATAACATATTCACTCACGTACGAACTTGTCAGGAAGTGAATTTTAAGCTTCTTGATTCTTTTAGCCACATCCGATAAGGCCACGCTGGAATCTGCCACAACAACTGACAATGAAGATACTCCGCTTAGTGTCCATGTTATGCTCAAAGAAAAAGACCGATACCAAGCGTTTCTCGCTGAGCAAACTGACTGCAACAACAACTGGTGAGTGGAGAGATGTAAGAGATTCGCTGCAACAGCAGAGAGAACATCAGCTGTAGCTGGGTCGCTGTTGCTGCATCCCCAGTTAAGACCAGCCAAACCCCAATTGCAGTTGTCCCTCCTTCGACACGCCAATGACCTAGCTAGCAGAGAGAAGGCAGCACAAAAGATGATGGACAAGGCCAAGCGGTCGAAAGAGGAGCTGACGAAGGAGCGAGACAGAAAGCAGCTTGCAGACCTACATGTTCAGCGGCGTGAACAGAATGCAACTTATACGGAAATCTTGAGATGGTAATTTAATGATCCTATAGAATTATTTTCACCTCATTCCTAGTCAGATCATTCCATTTTGAAATTGCAATGTTTTTAAAAGTGTTCATGTTAGGAAAGCCACCTGGTTCGTTTATATCAATTTTTTTCGTTCGATCGCGAGTCCGATAATCAAACGTATCAGTCCCCTGCTGGGCTCCCCGTTCTTCTAGTACTTACGATTCAAGTCTGACTCAAACTGATCTATATTGTACTTAGACTAATATAACACGCACTTTAGAAAGCTATGCTGTTTTCTTTTTTTGCTTAAGACCAACAAAACTATTCAGTGCCTGTGGCAGACTTGTTTCTACAACACTTGACTCTTGCTAGGTAAGCAACACGACCAATATAATGACTAGCGTTTGGACTTTGTGTCATGCTAGATGCTGGTAATCATGCAGGAAGCCCTGACGGGGTTATCAACGCAGATGGCCACACAGTTCCAAAAGTTATGTGCCAGCGTAACAGATATACAACATCAGCTGTCAGCCTTGGAAGAAAATGTTGCCATTAGTTCATTGGCGAGTATTTTGTATTTTTATCGGTTATTGGTTACTGATCATATGCAGATTTTCTGTTGTGCCTGTTTCGGTTGCTTACAACAAAAAAAAGGCTCATATTTATTTCACTGTATTTCTCCCCAGCTAGCAGTATCTGAAGGTGCAGAATCGTTACGTACACAATTGCCACCCACAGTCAATGAGGCTTGTAACGCTGATTTGGACTTGATGCTGAATTCGCAACTTCACACAGGCTGTGTCTTCCACACCTTAACCCCAACCCGCGCCAGCCTATGAAAGAGCATCTCTCTCTGTGACCCCCAAGAACCTCGTGAGTTTTGGGATTCCGCAAAACCTGATTGGCAAGACAATGCAGGCCATACAGCTAAGTGAGAAAAGGCACCCTGTTGACCCTGAAGCTGTTGCAACTTCTGTTTACCAAAGAGGAAATCGTAGCCTCTAACTGTGGTGGTAACTTTGGAAAGAACCAGCAGGATGAAATTCGCTTGGAAATGATTCAACATGAGTGTTTTTTTTTTTTCTGGTAAAGAATTAGGTTTCAGCTCTTGGCAAATTGGGACCCAAAGTCCTGTTTGCTAACAAAATTATGACAGCAATCTCGCCTTATATGGCAAAAGGATTCCAGACCACACAAATTCACGAGCAAAAATTTACAATAAAGTTGACAGTTACTTGTGAAAATACATTGTTCGTGGTTAGTCTTATGAAGCTCGTTTCATCCCGACCAAAAGACTCATTGGGCATCACGCCCCCAGTCCCGTTCGCTAACAAAATTATGACAGCAATCCCGCCTTATATCGCATAAGGATTCCAGAATGCATAAATTCATGAATTAAGTAAATGCATGCACAAGATATAGTTCATGACAGTTGCTTGTGTATTGTTGGGGTCAACAGCTCTGGCACTAAGTGTTCTTTATAAAAGGTTGTCAACGTCTTTAACATGGCTCCCCAGAAGTCTCTATTGAACTCCACTTCAACAATCATGATTCCCTTGTTAGTGTAAATAATTAAATCTGCCATTAACAGACCAGTTGTAGCAAGTTCACCTTGGATTTGGCAATACCATTTTGTCTCTCTCTTAAGATGATACTTTCCGTCTACTTTATGTACATATTCAGATGCAGCAATGTGAGGGAGTAGACTACGTTTAGAAAAAAGACTTTTTACCTCAATTACCCTCTTTGCACAGCAGAGGCAATGACGAATACCATCTGGGCTTGACACCGAGGTATGGCCAGGACACATTAAAACAAGGCCACTTTTGCAAATAACCAATCCCTTGTGCTTTTTCTGAACCTTTTTAAAGTACAAGTCTAATGTCGAGTTCTCCTTTTCATGCCCCGTTCTAAATTGCTCTGGTTGCTTTTCTGGTGGAAGGGGATGATAATTTAAAAAGTTCTTTAAAACGTTTATCCTTGTTTGTGTTCTCCCGAAGGTGACAAATTCGATAAAAGTTTGACCCTCTAAGTCTTCCTGTTCTCTGCTTTGACCAAAAATCAGTCTGCCCTGGTTCTTTGTTTTCTCACAGATCATGTCAGCTTGCTTTTGAGTTACTGCTATTTCCTCAAAGAATTGGGACACTTTCTCTGCAAACACAGGAATGGAACGGAGCAGAATGGAATATGCCGGAATGAGGCGGAATAACACCAGAATGAAATGAAATGAACAAGAATGCTACCGGAATGACGCGGAATGACACCGAAATAAAGCGGAATATACCGGAATGAACCTGAAAATGCCAAAATTTGGTGTTTTAGTTAGTGCCGACCGATTTTCGGTGTTGTTACAGTCAGCTTTTTTTGGGTCACGTGATTCGCCAAGGGAATTTCGTGTGTTTTTGCCTTTTGTAACATTTGGAACAGGTATATCCGTCGTGAAATGAATAATTATTTGTTGTGGAAGTAACATTTTTTCGTGAACAATTACAGTAGCAAGGGAAACAATGTTATTCTAATTGTTTTCTCCATGGATCTCGGTGGCGGCTTTCACTGTGCGAGTCAAAAAACTTGTGAACATTTTTATTTCATTCTGACAGGTCAATTGTGTATTAACCAATCACAATTAAGTTCAGTGAAACACACAAACTAATTACCATTGCTGCTTGCCAGCTTCCCATGACCACACGTGATGGAGATATGCGGAAATAGATTCATGGAAACAGCTGGAAGACTCTTTTCTCTTCCCGATTATTGGCAATAATGCCATCGAACCTCAACACAGTGTTTCCTTAATCGAAGAAAGAAGTCAGAAGCACAGAAAAAAGATCAATCGTTGATAATATATTTACATGAAGACTTGTGACAACATATGAACTCGTTCGGCAAGCCTTGGTACTTCCCCTTTAATGTAAACTGTGTTTTTTTTTTTGTTAGTCTCTCTATTCTGCAACACTTATTCATTCACAGTCTAGAGAGATAAAAATTACTTTTTGTTCCTTGTCATCCTGGTCGACGCTAATCAGCTTGATTCTGGTGTCCTTCTGTTTTATTCTGCCTTATTCTGTTGTCATCCCGCCTCACTCCGGTACAAATGTATATTCCAGTACCATTCTTGTTTATTCCGTCTCATTCTGGTTCTCATTCAGTTTTATTCCAGAGTCATACTACCTTGTTCCCGTATGTTTCGATTTAGTTGTGTGGCATTCTGCCTTATTCCGGTGTCATTCCGGCTCGTTTCGGAATATTCTGGTACCATTTTGTTAATTCCGTCTCCTTCCAGTGTCATTCCACCTCATTCCATTCCAGCATATTCTGTTCTGTTCCGTTTCTGTGTTAAGTAACGCCCTACCCTTGCAAGCTTTTGAAAGATTTACGATTTTCTGCCCTGTATTCTTCCTCAGAATCAATGAAATACATATAGAGGTCGGCAAAAGTGAATTCAGGCATACCAGAGAAATCATAGAACCAGTTCTGGATAAGCTCAGGTTGTGGAAGACATCCCTTTGTTGGTTTCCAGGTTCTGTTCGATAACTTTCTTCCAAGTCTTCTTCGTCGTCTTCGTCGATCTTTGGTAATTTCATTTTAAAAGCTTTCTGGGGAGAGCTCTACTAGTTCTGCTTTACGTTTTGCACGACCTTGGTCGGAACTTGTATTCCTCAATTTGGCAAATAGTCTTTCAACCAAGCAACATTTCTATCTTTGAATTGCTCGTCCATCTTGAAAACTATGCCCCTAAGCAGTAGGGCTAACGCTCACATGGTTCATATAGGGTAGAAAACTTAGCACCTCACATTACACTCTAATCAGTTAAGTCTGTCCAAATATAAGTTCTACACGGCCAACGTTTGCAAAAAGGTAATCCTTTCTATGCACCTAAGCCTTGCTTTTGCATTCAAATTCACTACCAGTCTCTAGCAGCAAAACATATTGGAATAGGGCTATTGTTTCCTTGCTATTTTATCACCCTTTCTACTCCAAATAAAAGAGTAAAAGAGTGTTTCCAATTATTTAAGAAACAAATTATTTCTGCGTTACCAAACCCAGCCGGAATCTGCGTTTCATTTCATGTTTTTTTTAATTTTTTCTGTGTCAGTAAAAGTCTTGCCTTTTTCACCGCCATGTGATAATGGTAGGAGTTGTTGATTTCGTTGGATACAGAATTATCGGTATCATCATGTGCCTCTAAAGATACAACCCAATGCAAAGTAATAACCCATACCCCTCCCCCGACGGTATTATTGCTATATGAGCACAGCCCCCCACTTATTGACTATTGCTCCACAAGGTCACAATGTTACTTTATAGACCATAATATCCCTATATTTCTCTAAATGAGTTCATTTCAAAGCATTATGTAAGCTGATGATATGAATGACCTTTTGGTGCTTATAGACAATCAGTGGCAAAAGTCTTGGGACACTCACCATTTGAAGTTGGTTTTCTTACTGAGTTTGAAAAAATTGCCCCTTCCCCCCAGAACAATGTTGCCAATAGTGAACATACATTTCCTTGTCTATTTCAACATTGATTGGGGGGGGATGGGGGGAGTTTTTATTTTGAAGTTTTCAGTGGAATTTTGACAGTTATGCTTAGTTTCTGACGTCTGAGAGGTTTTCAGGCCCATTCTTACACAAGCGTCCCAACTACTTTTGCCACTGATTGTAGGTTAATTAGTTTGCTTTTTTGAGCGTTAAAATAGAATTTTCGGTCCTAGCCTTCTGTTACAGATTGGTATATTTTTTAGGTCACCGATCCAGATACTAACCCCGCCAAAAGCTGTCAGAGAGGCTCAGAGTGCACGCTTAAACTTGTGGTGTTTAGAAGTTGTGAGGGAGCTTGAAAATGATCAGCATGTCAGCTGGGTTTAGTACTTTGCTAGTAACCACATGTCTTCTTGAATCTCCTGGAAGACAGTTGACAATATGGAATAAAGTGCTGTATTACTGGACTTAACCACACTTATGCAATGCGTTTAAAAAAATTTTCTAAAGATGACAGGATTTTTTTCTTTCTGACAAATGGTTAATAGGCTGGTAGCCAGGTTTTTACTCTCAGAAAAAGATCTGTTTTGTCGTATGAGCGTGTGAGCCAAAGGGCGTCTGCTGGCACAAC
Source organism: Montipora foliosa (assembly GCF_036669935.1). Taxonomy (NCBI): domain Eukaryota; kingdom Metazoa; phylum Cnidaria; class Anthozoa; order Scleractinia; family Acroporidae; genus Montipora; species Montipora foliosa. Next base: position 47,477,139 of record NC_090872.1, read on the forward strand.
TTCTAGGTGACCCCTTAAATTGTCTTAACTGGTTTTTTTAATGAACATTGACATACTAGGAATAACATTTTCTTTGACACACAATGACTAGTGGAGCAAAATTACAGAATAAAGCTAGATGAGGTTAGAAAGCTCTTAGCCTCATAGTCCTGAAGTAACATTTTATCCAATCAACTTGATATGTCGAAAAGATGACAAACCGCGAGTAATTATTTGCAAGTTCCTGTATCGTCCACAGAGGTATAAAGTTATCCAGAAGAAGCGAGATCTTGTGGATGGTATTTGGGTTTCCGAGGACCTAATCTGGGAAGATCGTGAAGCAAAGAAAAATCTAAAGGAAGTTATGAAGGAGGCATTTGAAAACGGGAAAAAGCCTAGATTCTCTCGCAGAAAACTTTACATAGATGGAGCTCTATATCGCAAAACATAACTGCATGGTCAGGTTAGAATATGTAGACATTATTATCTCGTACTTACGTTAGTATTTTTTTGTTTTGCAATTTCTAAATCAACTTTGTGACTATAAATGACAAGCGACACATGTGACCCAGATTTAAATCTTCAGTCTTTTAATGACCATGGGATGTTTACATTAGAAGAGCTTGAACAACTTTCCCATGTTGTCAAACCTCAACTCTCGGCGCTTCACATAAATATAAGAAGCCTAAGCAAGCATTTAGACGAGTTATGTCATTCATCTCTTGGATTCATTTCCCTTCCAGTTAGATTTGTTTGCTTGTTCTGAAACTTGGATTACCCCGCAAGTTGACATAAGCAGCTTGCAAATCTCAGGTTACAATATCATAACTGACAATCGCACGTTTTCTACAGGTGGCGGAGTTGCTTTATATTTAAAGTCAAGCTTTGAATATCATTTGAGAAATGATTTAAAATTAGCTGGTGTTGAAAATATCTGGGTTGACACGCAAGACTTGCTTATTGGCGTTATTTATAACCTTCCCAGTAGGTCCCAACGCGATTTCATTGATGAATTTCTGTCCTTTTGTCTAAGAAAAAGTGTCTGATCTTAGGTGATTTCAACATCAATACACTCGTCAAGAGTACAATAGCAAAAGAATACCTCAACTTGATCTATTCAGAAGGCTTTAATCCTTTGATCCTCGAAGCAACGCGCGTAACTGAGTCAACAACAAGTTGTATAGACCACATTCTTTCTAACTTTGTGTCTTCAAGTACTAGTGGTAGCATTGCCCTAGAAATAGCTGATCATTTGCCAGTTTTTACTCTTTCGTATGACCCTACGCAAAGTCCCTTCCCCAATAAAATTGAAATTAGAGATTTTAAAAGGTTCGATAAGATTGCTTTCCAAAAAGCATTGAGGAATGCTAATTGGACAACAGTATACAAGAGCTATGATGTAAACGAAAGCTTAACTAGATTCCGTCATACTTTCAATAGCATTAGCAATGCACATGCACCGCTTAAATCGATTAATATAAAAAATACGTCCGACAAGCCGTGGATGACGAAAGGATTGAGAAAATCAATCAAAGTTCGTAACGAGCTCTATAAAAAATGGTTGACAACTCAAAATATTTATTATCATAAAAAATATAAAATTTATCGAAACAGGATTGTCTCAATTAATAAAGCCCTTCGAACCTTATACTACGATAGTGTACTTAAGGACTCCGCAAAAACAAAAAAAATGTGGGATAATGTTAACCTTATAATCAATAAAAAGCGGCCATCCTCGAACATTGACAATCTGAAAGTTAAGGATAAAGATCTCCAGCATCCATCTTCAATATCAAATGCTATTAACAGGTACTTCTGTAATGTTCCGACTGAACTTGCATTGAAACTGCCAAAAGCAGATCGCCACTACTCAACCTATATGAAGAGGAAAAAATCAACCTTTCGCTTCGCTCAAGTAAATGAAACCGAGGTTTATCTACTATTAGAAAGTATTGACACAAAGAAATCTTTTGGCTATGATAACGTACATCCGCTCTTATTATCCTCTGCTGCACTTGAAATATTTCGACCGCTGACACATATCATAAATTTGTCACTTAAACATAGCATATTTCCTGATAACTTGAAAATTGCCAAAGTTATACCAATCTTTAAACAAGGCTCTCGTTCTTCATGCAATAACTATCGTCCCATATCAGTCCTTTCAGCACTAAGTAAAATCTTTGAGAGATGCGTTCTTAACCAATTATCATTTTATCTCACCTATGAAGATATTTTGGTACCAAATCAATATGGCACTAGATCTGGCATGAGCACGGTTGACTGCTTGGTAGACCTTATAGATGAAATAACAAAAGCCCTTGACGAAGGAAATTATGCCATTTCCATATTTCTAGACCTAAGTAAAGCATTCGATATGGTCAACCATTATATCCTATTATCAAAACTTGACGTTTATGGTATACGAGACATTGAAAACAAGTGGTTTAGATCTTACCTAAACAAAAGGAAGCAAAAAGTGTTTGTTAATGGCGTTGAATCTGACTTCCTAGAAATAAACTCAGGAGTACCCCATGGGTCGATCTTAGGTCCGGTTCTTTTTCTAGTTTATATAAATGATATTATTAATGCAACTAACTACTTTTCCATACGACTATTTGCCGATGATACTTCGCTGACTGTGGCTGGTAAGGAACTAGAGTTATTGCTACAGTTAATAAATTCTGAATTGCCAGCAATTTATGAATGGCTTTGTTCTAACAGATTAACTTTGAATTTAAGTAAAACAAAATACTTAGTTTTCCAACCGAGACAGAAAGTTAATTCTAACTTACACCCTCCTTTAAAAATTGCCGACCAATATCTTGAGCAGTCGTACAACATTAAATACTTAGGATTAGTTCTTGATTGCTTTTTGTCTTGGAAAGATCACATTGACCATATTAGTAGTAAAATCAGCAAAAGTGTAAATATCATCGCAAAGCTGAAACGACATGTAACAAAGCAGTCTTTGATAAGTATCTACTACACACTTGTCTACCCCTATTTAAACTACGGCTGCATTCTGTGGGGTAATAATTACGAAGCTCCAGTATCACAATTGGTAAAGCTGCAAAACCAAGCTGTAAGAGTTATTAATAATGTTCCACTTCGAGATCATATTA
>NC_090872.1:47485242-47487742 GCF_036669935.1 Montipora foliosa
ATTTGCAGATGTAATTACAAAGGCAGCACTTTCTCCTCAGTTATTTAAGGACCCTGAGTGTTGGTCCGGCCGGAGTTGAACTCACGACCTCCCGCGTGCAAGCCCGATGCTCAACCAATTGAGCCACCGGTGCGCGGTTCATTTAACTGAAACAAATTAATAATGCAAGGCTGGTTGTACAGGTGTGAGGATATATATTTTTTGTTTTACCAAATATTCCATCATTGATTTTCAAATATTTTAGACATAAGAAAACTCTTTCATGTGAAACGAGATTTGTACACTTCTTCGTTACCAGAGTTGTAGTGGAGGTGACAGATAGAAATTCAGACTTCTGCTGCAGTGATTTTTTATTTTGATTACTGATTATACCATAGAGCAATCCTTAGATTGATTGCAAGTTCAGCTCCCTTTGGTAGCCACGCATAGACCGAAATTTCTGTGATTTTTTTTAATTTTGAGGAAAAGAAAAAACAAACATAAAAAGCATGATGTTGTATCCAGACCAAACGTGTCGTGAAGTAATCAATGGTACAGAAAAAGTTCACTTCCTGTGCCACAGGCAGCCCATACTCAGTGGATAAAAAATTATAAGGATATGTATGGGAATCTCTATAACAAACTGAAAACGATATTTACCTGCAAAAGTTCTCAATACAAAAAGTTGTACTTTATTGTCGTGGTGAGTTTCTCGGTTTTTGTGTGGTTATTTGCCTGATTGAATGCAATTTAAGTGATGTAGAAGCAACAAATGTAATAACAGTTGACCGCCAATGGAATAACGGTGGACCGCAAATGTAATAAGTGTTTGACCAGAAATGCAAACGGCCACAAATGTACGCAATGAAGCAAGATGTTCATCATCACTTATGACTTCTTAGGTCAGGTGACGAGAACAAGAGAAGGATGTTAGGTAAAAGGTTGTTTTTCATTTCTAGCTATATGTTTTAAGCCAAAACGAGAACTTAAGCTCCTGATGATATCTCAAAGCTCATTTCTTTTTTCAGCTTCAGTACACTGGCATTGTAATTTTTACTAAAACTGGACCACTATTTGTGCGTTTCTGTTGCTGTGTGTGTGTTTTTGCACTCTTATTCTCATGACAGTATCCCTTTAAATAACAGGAGTGTCGTTGTCAACTGATTTCCTTCGGAACATCGAAACTCCAAACAAAATAACACTGGAAACCATTCATCTTTATTGGCCACAAACTGTTAACTTTGACTTATTTCAGCCTGCATATATTTTTAATCTTTTCTCCTGGTTTTATTTTACTCTGATCAGGTGCTAGGGCAGACTCATGTTGTTACCCGTTACCTATTACAGCAAGGAACCCAACAATATCTTTACTCTAAGTTGAAATTCATACACTAGAAACAGTCAAGCTTCAGTGAAAATGAGACGAAAACCGGGTTGGGGGGGGGGGGGGGGGGGGACTCAGGAAAATTTTTGATAGGGGTGTGCCGCGAAGGTTCTCAAACCCTGACCCTATTTAAGGGTAAATGGAGGGAAAATGGATACCTTTTTAAGGACCAAACAATAACACCCTATTCAAGGGACCCAAACAACGGCTAATGTGCGTGGATAAACACAAGTCTCTATGAAAATTGGTTTCTAATACTTCAGCGGACACTTCAGTTTTAAAAAGCCATTTCTTTGTCGTTAAACGTGGAGCTTGCAAGCTTCATTTTAACTGATACAATTTAGGTACCCTATCTAAGGACTAATCCACGATTGCGTTGCTAAATGAGGATTTAAGGACTGAGAACCTCAAAAACTATACCCTATCTTGTGGCGCGTACCTATATAGCCCATACAGGGGAGTACCCTCCCCGAGGACGAAAACAAAATAACTGGAATAGAAACGCAATTTTCTTTAATAAAAAGCAATGTGTACGATATGCCAAACCTTTTTTTGATTAAAAAAGCTCAGTCACAACTCTAACATTGCTTGGCTGAATTTACAGAACACAATGTCACTGTTGTCACTTTCATGTAAACAACATCTAATCAACTTAACAGTGTGCCTCCCCGCGACTAACACAACTGCATGGTATATTAGCTCCTGATAAACCTGGAAGCTTGGGGATGTAGATGATGGGAAACGGTTCTTGATCAACTGTAGCTCTAAAGAATCTGTTCACCACTTTTAAATTGTTCCTCATGAAGGGAAATGAAAATAAAAGCAACTTTATTATAATTTCCAGAACGTCATTGTTTAAAAACTGTTGTGCATTTGTCTCTTGTTCCTGACTGGTGAAATTGTCGTCTTGTTGTTCATCATCATGATCGAGCAATACGTCATCTTCAATGACATCATTTACAACTTCGCCGTCAGTTACGTTATCATCAAGCAATACGTCATCTTCAATGACATCATTTACAAATTCGCGGCCAGTTACGTTTTCATTTATGTTATTATCTGCGTTTTCATTGCTCAGGAGCCATGGTACCAAACTTACATAATGCTCACCGTGATTCTTAGCAAAGTGACCTAGGT
>NC_090872.1:47492742-47495242 GCF_036669935.1 Montipora foliosa
ATCATAAAACAGGTACTAGCTGTATAGCTAGTTGTTGACATTATAAAACATGTATCACCAGCTGGCAGCATAATCTTACTTGTTTTCAAACACGAACACTTTGGTGGAACCTAACACAAGAGTACTGTATGCAAAAGTTAACAAACAGTAATCTTTTACTAAGGTGTGGCTTAAAAGCTTTGAAACTAGACTATGATGATAGCCTTAATAAAATAAGTGAGTGGTACGCAAGCAAACTTGTTTGTTAGCAGGGGGAAGCAGGGTTGGTGCAAGATTGAGAGAGCTCACCTTCCACCAATATGTCCCGGGGTCAATTCCTGGACTCTGCATCATAAGTGGGCTGAGTTGGTTCTCTACTCTGCTCTGGTTTCTCTCTGGGTACTTCGGTTTTCCCCTCTCCCCAAAAACCAACATTTGATTTGATGTGATTCTGCATGATTAAAAGTTCATTTGATTAAGTCTCCCCAATCAATAGAGCATCTGTGCTCGGCTAGAAAGATTTAACACTTGAATATACAGTGGTTATTCACAATTGTATAAATTGCATTCACAAATACGGGGTTCATTCTTCATTTGATTTAAATTGGTTATTGTTGTTATTATCATTATTATTATTAGCCCCTTGACATGATAACAGTACTCATGCCAATGTGTTATGAACCAAATTTTACAGCCATAGTTAAGAGTGATTTGGGAAATTTTAAGGATTTTTGGAGTATGGAAATTAGTGATAGTGGTCATAAATTTTCTCTGGTATTTTTTAAAGGTGAGATAAGACAATCTTTTTGTCGGAGGTTGGGGAAGGGTAGTAGGCACTAACATACTTGACACAGCATATGGCTTCTCTTACTGGATCATAAAAGAGTGAATAATAATAATAGTAGAGATTAATTTAATGGTAAACATGCAACATGAGACATAACTGCAAAATATCAACTTGTAATGTATTAAGAGTTCTTCCCCCAAACCCTAACACAGCAATCATGTACTCCAATGTAACTATTATGTACACTCTGCCCATGCACCTCTCTCTATTATTTGTACCCCCCCAACACACCACAAAAATTCTTTTAATATCTTTTCCATACACTCTTCCCGTGAGTTCTGAGTAGGTAACTGTAAAATATCAACTTTTTGGAAACACAACTTTTAATGTATTAGAATTGTTTCCCAAAACCATAATTCAGCAATCATGTACTCTCTACACGTGCACTTCTCTGTATTATTATTTGGTAACCCCACACCAACACAAAGACCACACCTATCAATCTGTGTAATATCTTTCACATACACCCTCTCCCTGTGAGTTGTGGGTAGGTAACTGCAAAATATTCACTTTTTGGAAACTCAACTTTTAACATATTAGAGTTTTTTCTCCCAACCCCTGATTACAACCATCATAGCCATCAATTATTAGCCTGTAACTGTAAACAGATTTGTGGTTTATGTTTCATGCTGCTTAAAATATACAGTGGCTTGAAACAACGGCCTAATATCTGCCCACGTTCACAGCCTAAACAAGTATCTTATAATTGCAGAATGTCAACTTTTTTATGGGTTTTATGAAAGCAATCTATCTATTATAACTATCTAAATTCGTGTAGTGTGGTTGTTGACTCTCTGCTCCAGGAAAGGCACTTGGGAATGTGGGTTCATGCATCACCCAAGCATTTTGGTATGGTTGCATAGGCTGCTGATAACGAGCCATCATCTCCATCATACAGAGTTCATGTTGTCGGTTAAGCTCTGCCTGTTTCTCCTGATATTGAAGGAATGCTTCTTCTCTTTTCTGGTCTGCCTCAAACCAAGTTTGCATTCTTTTTTCGTGTGCTTTTTGAAGATTCTCAAAGGTTGCTTATAATTGGCTGATAGCATCTTTCTGTGAAGTTACTTTACGTTTCCTGGGCCGCACTGACACACTTGATTTGAGTACCTCCTTCTTTGATGTCTCCTTCGAATCTACTTTATCCTCTTCACGGTCTTTACTATGTGGCTGATTTTTCGGTTTGTCCTTTTTGGCCCTATATAATGCATTAAAAAAGGTCTTTTCAAGGTCAGGAAAACTGGAATTTAGTTTATACATGGCGAGGTAAAGTTGAAGGGCTGACCTATAAATACCAATAACACCATGGTTCATGTAAAGATGCATATAGTCACTGTAACAATTTGTTGAATAGCACAGTTGTATATTCTTGTTTCATGGTACCTGCACATGAATCTCATGTAGCGTGATCGATGTATCTACACATTATTGACACAAAAAATGTCTCACTTGCAAATATATAACATTCATTATACAATTCATTTAAAAGTCTGGGGAAATGATAATAATGTATTCTTTACCTGTTGCATTCTTCCTCACTCTCATTCCCTGACAAGTGACTTTTTTCAGAACTTGCATCTAAAGAAGAGGTACTAGAATCTAATGGCTGCCTCCTCTCACGGGGTACCATACTAGTAGCAAGCTTCATTTCTTCAATATCTTCCTCCTTTTCACTAT
>NC_090872.1:47512742-47515242 GCF_036669935.1 Montipora foliosa
AATTCTTGATAAAATGATTTTTAAAGAGTGCGACCTGCGTTTAACTAGAGCGCTTTTGTTAACTTCATCGCACATGCAACAGTTTAAGTGACAGCAGCTAAAAGTGCAAAGAGACTCAAGTATTCCCAAAACTAGACCTGTCGATCAATCACAGCCGAGTAGTTCTGGATACGCAAATTTGTATGCGCTCGTTGATAAACTGGGAACTGCAAGTACATGTCGCAAAAGACAATAGCATTCTGGGCAATGGTGCCCAACTGTCGCATAATGTTTGCGCATACAAGAAATAAACAAACAAAAAAGTTAACCGCCGCATGAGCCCTTGTTAGCACTGTGATAAACACGGTTTTTTAAAGAAAATTAAAACGACTGTTCTATTTTGAACTTGCGACGTTGTTTCCTGTTTGGTTGTTTGTTCTGCATAAGCAAAATGAAAGCATTTAGTGCTAATGCTAAACTGACATGATCAACTTGTTTGTTGAGTTCGGGTTTCAACCCAAACTCAACAAACAAGTTGATCATGTCAGTTTAGCATTACACTTTTAAACTTTTACAATTATGTCAGTTGTGTTCTCTATAATATTGTTGGTTCGTTTGAATTTTACGTACTTGTAATGAACATTTAATCTTCAAAGAATCATTGTATTGATAGTTATATATATTTACGAATTATCTTGTAAAAATTTTAATGTTACACTCACTATGGCTGAAAATGATGTTTGAAACATCGAAACATGGTCCGAAAGTTCAAAAGTGTGGTTGTATTTTTATAAAATATTAGTAACACTTGTACTATCCAGATCATTTAGATGAGCTCGGACATCTGTGCGCTCATTGAAATGTTCGGAATGGCTCAGGTTACTAGAGTGTGGCTGGTTTTAGTTTCCCAGTGAGTACATTACTGCTCTTTCCATTCCTTGATTTTGTTTAAATATCACTGTGAAGTTTTAAAATTCAGTTTAACCGACTGCACTCCTTAACTTGGATATTGAGTATCAAAAAGCGGACCTTTGGGGCCTGTGGGGGGGGGGGGGGTGCGAACGCACCCGTGCACCCCCCTGGGTTACGGGCCTGGGGAGGGGTACTCCCATACACATGTACAAGCAACGGGATAGGGTATGGTTTTTGCCGGTATCATTTTTGCTTCTGTTGGATATATAAATTGTATCAGCTAAAATTGCAGTGTGTAAATGCCCGGCTAAACAAAAAGCAAATTCCCCTAAAATTGTCAACAAAGCGATTTTATCGAGATTGTGTTTGCTGCGCGCAGTTAGCCTTTGTTTGGGTAATGTTTTTCCTTGAATAGGGTGTAATATGTCATGTTTGGACTATTGCGGTTTGCTTCATTCTTAAAGAGAGTTTTAGGCATACACCTATTCAGAATTTACTGGAGTACCCCCCTCCCCCCGAAACGGGACAGTTCCTGTGATCTCAGTGCAATATTAGTGCAATTTGGTATTTTTTCAATTTTGGACTAAGGAGCATGTACGGTAAAAACCCTGTTTTGTTCAAGTTGGGTGTTGTATGTTCACGGTTCCAGTTTGTAAAAGCTCGTTGTTTTGTCAGCGGTGTCGAGAAGCTTGATTTCGTTTCTAATGCGTTCGGTATCGTTTTTCAGCTTGTTGAGGAAAGGGTTGTTCACGTGCTTGAATTTCATCGATGGTATCATCTTGAGCACGTCTCTTCAAATTCTAACAATAAAATCAAGTGACAAAAGTTATGTGATAAGTGAAAAACACCCCCTGCAAAAGGCCTCTGAATGATCATAATTAAGGCTATAACATAGTCCCAAAGCAGGGCCGTTAAACAATACTGTAATACATTTCCCACTGAGGGTCCATGAACAGCACGCCCAAAGCAAAAACTAATATAAAATTAACAGAACCCCCCAAAGGAGCCATTAATGAACGAAAAAACGTAAATCCCATAACAATTGAAACTTTACAACGTAATAACAAATAAAATGAAAACTGGACAAGTCATGAATCATTTTCCAAGCAAGAACATGTGAGGTGGTCTAATTAGTTTCCGTAATTAATACGATTTTTGGAGCGGAATTCGCGCCTTTTGTTAAGGCCATGCAGATTAAGTGTGTCATCCAGTAGGCTTCTCTGGTAAGTAGTAACTGGTCTAAATGTAATGCAGTTTGAAAGGATATAATTTGGTCGATGATGACAAAATTCATTTGAGAAAGTTCGTGTTGGGAACTATTGAAATGCACTGCCAATTCGCATGTTTTTCTATTGTTGAGCATATTCGATTTATGGTTGCGGAATCTAATCTTAAACTCAGTTGATGTAGAAGTCTCATATTGTGGATCACATTTACAGCACGTTGCAAGGTAAATTACATTTTTGAATGAACAGGACACATTTTGTCGGATAGGATATTGCCTACCTGTGGCAGAGCTTCGAAGTTTAGAAGCATGAAGTAGGAAATTCTTACACAAATCACACCTATTTTTATCACATTTAAAGCAACCTCCCTTATTGACCGTATG
>NC_090872.1:47517742-47547742 GCF_036669935.1 Montipora foliosa
AGGCGGGATAGGGCTTGTCTGAGCGTGTAAGGTTTGTGGGCAATGCATACTGGGATGTTCTCTTTTCTAAAAATGTTAGTGATCCTGTGATTGAGTCGTTCAGAGATGTAAGGGATCTAAAGATATGAACATTCTGTGTTGCCAGGTTGGGGATCTCGTTGAGGATTTTGTGGGCGTTTTGTCTGCTCTATACTGTTTACTGGATGGATTTGGTTGGCATAGCTGATTGATGGTGGACAAATTGAGGTTTATTGGCTGTTTTTTTGTAGAATTCAAAAGAGCTGTTGCCATCCTTGGATATTGTGACTTTGAAATCGAGTAATAACAATGACAGGCCACGCGATGTTGTTTCTGGGCACTCTACGAAGCATTTTACATAAGAAAAAACAAGCCCGCACTCAATTCCCAAGAAGAATGTACTGAATTCGCAGACCTTCTATTTTAATATTCTATTTTGAGACGATTCCTAAGCGCTTTTAGAGGTCCTTTGTTTAGAGACACTCCATCATTAGAGCTCTGTATTCCACTCACAGTTTATTTCTATAGCTTTCATACATACGCCACATCTTTTACACATCTTACCCTGCATATATAGCGTGCGCGGAATATTTTGTCATCTCTGATGATGCCGTTGATCGGCGAAAGCTTGGATTTTAGTTTTTACTTTTAAACAGCAGTTTAAGGGCTCAATACAACAGTTTTATATATGTTTAATCATGCTGCTGAAGGAAAAAATGAACAGATTATGACAACATTTGGCAAAACAAATAACCTTTTCTTTACAGTTAAATTAATCTGGGTGTAAAATAAACAAGCGAAACTATTTCAGCAAGTGTGAGTCAAGTAACAGATTGAGATTAGTAGAGAAAAACATTGCTCTGTCCAGCTTCATTAATGTTTATATTTTTATACTGCAACAACATATGCTTAAATAAACACCCCCATTTAAATTGTAAACTCAAGAGAAAATTACTGCAATTCTTATTTATTTTTAAGCACATCATGGAATTGCGAAAAAAAAAAAATTCCTTCTTGTCTTCCGTTATACTTTTCAGTAAAGCCAGTTTCTCTGTTTCAACTTTTTTCCTCCTCTCACTGTACGACTGAAGGAATTTCAGCATTTCTACTGAAGGAGACTTGCATTTCCTTTTCATTCTTGGCATCTTTACCCTTTTCTTTCTCGCTTCCTCACAATCACTGTCACACTGATTTGTACCAGTGGTACTAGAAGAAGTACTATCAAAAGTAAAACTTGGTTTGATCTTTGGACTCACTCCCATACTCTCCGTTGTTATCTTGAATTTCTTTTTGTTTGATCTCAAGCTTCACCCACTTGCGCATACATTGTTCAACCGTCACTTTGTGATCTGATATCGCGTTAAATTCAGCAAATCAGGAGTCGAACATTATTGTGTTCCCACCTTTCCAAGAATTCTGGGCTTTCAGCGGTTGATGTTGAGGCCCCTGCTTGTTGTAATGAAGCAGCACGAATGTCTTCCCCCACAAATGAAATTTCTCCCACTCCAAAAAGATAAACAAGCTCAAGCTTACAAAGTTTTGAATGACAGGAGCACTCCACTCCCATTCATGCCGGCAATATTCTGGGTCGTTAAGTCATGTGAATATCCCTGACTTGCAAAAAACGAAAGCAAAACGGTTCATCACCAAATCTTCCATAGTGGGCGAGGCAAACAGGCAAGAACTACATTGGTATTAAGACGCCACATTCAAAACACATGTAAAACCGCGCGAAAATCACGAGAAAGGGCCTGGAAACGGAACGATTCTCGCAAATGGTAAGGGAATTTCCCGAATTCTGTTCCGAACGGAAAAAGTGGACTACCTCTTGTCCACAATTTCGGAAAAGATTTCCCGAAAATTGCCTTTCCATTTGACCTCTAACCGAAATTTCCAGATTTTTTGGCTTAATGGTAAGCACCTGTAATATTTAGATGTTCTCCTCTCACTATTTTTGCCAGCTCCAAGATTGGTGCATTTCTGCAGCTCTTACAAGAGTTTTCCATGACTGGATGTCTTGCAGTGATGATAGGTCACCACAAGCATTGGTGGAATGTATGAAGCAGTTATCTCTTATTTCAGCAAAAAGGCGTTTGCTGGCGGGAGTATTCAATTCTTCACTTATAAACCTTTTAGGTTTGTTTCCTAGAAATTGAAGATAGAAAGACCACTTTAATGAGGACTCTCTTTAGAGTAAAACATTAGCGGAGATTCCAAAAACAAATTCGTTAAAAAGAATCATAGTAGGAAAATTTCCCCACATGCTGAATAAAAGCATGATATGACATTAGAGTCCATGGTGCTTTCCGTTGTATCATACCTACCGGTTTTGACTGTCTGGACCAACCAATGAAAAATGGAATGGCACTTTCCCATCGAAACGGTCCAATTCTCCCACTCGGGAGTTTCCTCAAACCATTATTATGGACGACATAATTGTTGCGATGTTTAGTGGAGATTCTGACGAATCTGAGATCCTTAACAAGCTAGTAGAAGAATGTGATGACATGTTAGCATTGGGCGCTGTTTCCTGTTTTACATGGAGAAATTTTAATCGAATGCTCGCCTATTTTGAGGGTGTAATACCGTTGTATAGTTTAAGTGAATTCCAAAGTCATTTAATTTAGACTTACTCGTGGTTTCGTTGGAAAGTGGTAAATACAAGTGATGTTTTGATTGTAAAGGCTCTTTTCAAAAATATGAATGGAAAAAACCTTTGAGTTACCATGCAAGCCATAATCTACCATTTTGTCTTACAATATCAAACTATCTGGAATTGTTCAGTTAACAGTTAGGGAATATTTTTTATACTTTGCATTTCTTATGTGTAATTAATTAAAATATTGCTACCAATACTTGGCAACAAGTATTGATTGATGAGTTATTTTTCCAAACCCGAATTCAGTGGGTTTTCTTTTAATCACTATGCTTTTCATCTTCAATTTGAAGACACCTTCTTGTTGTAGGTAATGAATCCAATTGTTTGTAAGTCTAACTTGAACCGTCATGTGGTCATCTGACAACCAACCGGGAACTTTCAAATGTTCACGCACAGAATGCAAAACTTGTCCTTTCATTTCTAACATGGTTAAGACCTAAGGACTGAATCGATCCGTTAAAATCACTGACCACTTTACACGAACCTCTGCAAATGTCAGGTGTTGCATAACCTGTTCACTATGTTAGAAGACCTACATAGGCGAAACAGGGAGAAGATTGGCGGACCGCTTTCGCGAACACCTACGAGTTGTAGAAAAAAACGACACAGATGCATCAAAACCAGTTGCGTGCCCTTTTCATCTTTTTAATCACTCCCACCACATCATGACACTTTGCGGCCTATCCTTACACCACGGGAACACAGAAAGCCCCAAGAATCTGGAACAAAAATTCATCTTTCGACTAGGTACACTCTATCCTCTATCCTCTTTCCTCTATCATTAAGCACTTCAATATACTCTATCAAGGACCACAAATCTGGAATACATTGGCACTTTCAATTACATCCCTTTCCAGTTTATCTTCCTTTAAAAGACAGTTTTTTGATTTTATTAACATTTGTAAATGTTACTCAAAATAAAAGCAAATAACATAAACTATGAAGCCATAGAAAGATCAGGTTAATTTCTTTTACTCCTTTCATTTCGTTTTCTACGTTCACCTTTTGCTGTAATTGATTTCTTATTTACGTATCACCAAGGAGATCTCTCAGTATAAGCCCTATGGTTTTTTTTAGAGGTCTCCTCGCCACTAACTGAATGTTTTAAAGTTTATGTTATTTAGAATTGAGGCAAATAAAGATTGACTGATTGAAAAAAAATCCTCACCGAATCAATGAACGCCTGTCATTCCATTCATTACTTTATTCACAAATTCATGTTACCATATTTCCACCAATGGCAAAGCTCCCCCACTCCCGCATAAAAACCAACAACACCCACAACACCCACAATTCCTCTGTTTGCTCTGACGAAGGGCTAACGCTCAGAACGTCAGCTTTCCAAATCGTTCACGGTGGTAATTCGACCTTTATCAACTCGTTTGATAAAACCAAATTTTCCTGATAGTAAGTCTAACTTGAACCGTCATGTCATCATCTGACAAGCAACCGGAAACTTTCGAATGTTCATGCACACGATGCAAAACTTGTCCTTTTATTTCTAACCTGTTTAAGATCTCAGGACCGAATCGATGCTTTAGAATCACTGACCGCTTTACATGCATCTCCAAAATGTCATCTATGGCATAACCTGCACTCTATGTAAGAAGACCTACATAGGCGAAACAGGGAGAAGATTGGCGGACCGCTTTTGCGAACACCTACGAGATGTAATTTTATCAACACGTTTGATGAAACCAAATTTTCCTGATAGTTCATGTGGTGTGTAAGCTGAAACACTCTCCAATGTAGTCCACCTTTCTAATGTGATTTGAGGTAAAATCGGTCAACAGAGTTCCCACTACTTGGTTGGTGCTTAGTTTAAGGTTAATACCAATACACGGACAATGAAATCTACGCTATTCGGGAGACTTTGGCGAATTATTTCAATCCAACTCCACCGGGGACAGACAAGAAGGGTTCCAAGTCATTTTAATTTAGGCCAATCCTGGAGGGGAGTATGTTTACTTCGCTATACAGTGAGTACTATATAAAGTCTACTTGACCCCGTGACAGAGAAATTTCAACACCAAGCCAATGATAAATTCCCCGTGATATCATGGGTCTGGAGGTGGTATGGTTTGTATTTGACTGATGAGCGTGCCCAAGTCGTTTCAACGAAAATGTTTATTTTTTAGATATAACAAAACGTAACATAAAGTAGCATAACTTAACTTAACTTAACTTTACTTAACGTAACATAACGTAACGTAGCCCAACGTAATCTAACGTAACATGCATTTTCTGGCTTCAAGAGGTTCGAAAAAAAAGTGACAAAAATTTCGTTTTGAAAAGGAAACACGAGGTCGAGCCTATGACGTTCCTTTAAAAAAAAAAGAAAAGGAAAACTTCTTTAGATAAATGCACATGTAATAGACTGTAGTGAAGATGATAGAAACCTGATTGCTAGACATTTACAATCTAAAATATCACTTAAAACCTCGCATTATCATTCGTACTCTCCTTCATAAATAATAAAGGCTATCAGTTCAATGATGAGACTGGTACTCTTTAAATTTCTGATGTGAATATAAGGTCTTCCCTGACACTCTTATTTCTGAAAACACCACGCGTCAAAAAAGGTATTATTTTTGTCAGCTTGAATGCCATAATCTATAATACCAGATCTGTCTCCACAGCCACTGATCCCTCGCTGCATAGAATAAGCGACTCTTCCATCACTCAACCAGCCCGCTCTGTAAAAAAAAAATAAATAAAAAAAACAATGACAATAACAACAACAATACCAACGACAGTAATGGCAATAATAATAATAATAATAATAATAATCGTAATTATTATCCAAATGTATTAGCTATTGTACAAAAAAAACACGAAACAAGTACAAATATTCCACGATATTGTACACTTGGTTATTGTACAGTAGAGAACCTGTTTGAATACTTTAGTGGCTGACATTGCCCGCAACGGACAAATCTGCCACTCGTTCTCGGTTGTTCACAATTCATCTACTAAAAATTTAGTGCAAAAAAAGTTGGATAATAAATGGTTTATTAGATGGTTTGGTGTGTAGTATCGCTGAGTATTTCTGCTCGTTGTTTGCATTTTGACTTGCCCTAGCGAACTCATCGAAATACAGTACAACTGGTAAAATACTTAGTGATACTACACACCAAAACATCTGATAAGATATATCTATTACAAAATATTCGAATCTGATTGGATCTGTGTGCACCTGTTTGTTTCGTAATTGGCGCTCAAGCAATTGTACTCCACTCCTTCCTATTACTATTACTAATGAGGATGCTTATGATAACTATCGAAGAGAATTTTTATCATTAATTTGTGGATCCTACTATTGGGTAAAAAGGTCACGTGCTCTGACACTGGCTAGAATGAAAGAACGCGAGGAATTATGTATACCAGCTCACTCTGCATACTTTTTGTTTCCTGTGCCTCACAAACTGCCCCTAGATCACCTAGGATGTAAATGCGTCTACCTTAGTTATGCAAGGTAGACTTAAAACCCATGATCACAATATTTAAGTCCAATTGCCTCTTGCTGGCCAGGTCATGCAAGCAGCCCATAGAGCAAAAACACGGCTCCTTGAAAGCTAATTCACAATGAGGTTATGCTCCCATTTTTTGCTTTTGAAAGTTATATATTGACTTGTTTACTTATTTCCGCATGCCATATCACAACTTGGGTGGTATTAATATGTTTGGTGTAATGTTTAATCAAGACCTCATTGGTGATCTCTTCATTCAGTACTTTCAAAACAGAAAGAACAGAACATTAATTGCCACGTTATTATTATTGTCCGCAAAATTACGGCAAATGGTGAACAGTCTAACAACCGCGTGCAAAAACCTTGCTACACCAGTGAGAGATTTCGAATTTGGTAGTCTTTCCTTAACATACTAAAACCCTATTGTTAAAGTAATGTGCTTCTGAAATTCGAGATCTGAAAACAAAGCTGTAGGCACTACCTGCAGAGTTCCAGTCCCGCCTGCCAAGCCTGTGTGAGCTGATCCAAAGAGACCAATGTTGCTTGATGTATCTGGCAAAGTCGCTCAGCCTCGAAATAGTTTAGCTGATAGGTACCAACTGCCACAAGGAAAACACCTTCTACGGGAGGTTTTACATAAACCTTGATGAGGGAGTCATCTCGAATTCAAAAGGCAAAAAAAAAAACCGTTAGAAGCTACAGGAACTTTACCTTACGTAAAGCCTATCGCGCACCCCGTGGTTTTCGTAGTACAGTCAAAGCTCTATTAAGCGGTCACCCTTGGGAAATGGCTAGGTGACCGCTTAAGGACGGTGCCAACCAATTCGCAGGTATTTTTGCGCGATTTATTGAATATGCGGGAAAAGCAGATCATAACAAGTGTCAGTGAAATCCAAAAAGAAAATTAGGGGTAACCACGCATTTTTCGAAGATAATTAATTTAATTTGTAAAAAGTTTTAAAATACTAAGCAATGTATGGCGTTCTTTTCCAAATTGAAGCTCAATTATCTCTAAAAAATGCGTGGTTACCCCCAATATTCTTTTTGAACCGCGCAAAAATATCCCTGTATTAATAAGCACCAGCAATAGGAAATGTGAGTATCTCGAGATGTGCAGAACGTATGCACAATAACAATACTAGACACCGTCCTTAATAGAGGTTGACTGCTTAATGGAGGTCTTCTAAAATTAAACTCAGAACGTGGCAGAAATTGACCAGGAGAGCAACACTAATCACTATTTACATTTTATCATTCACAACTTTATTCTTACTGGCTGTGCGGTTAGTGGAAATAAAGGATTTTGGAATTTTCCACGTTTTGGTGTTTCTGGGTACTGCTTGATTAAATCATTTTCTTCGCTTTCTTCTAAAGATTTTTCTCTTGCTGTTAGTTAGTTAGTTAGTTCTCTCCACGCCATGAGGCGCATAAGGCTGTAACTTTCTCTCTCCAACTAGCCCTGTCTTTGCCCTGCGTCCCTGACTTCCGCCGAGCTGGTCCACCTCTCTTGCCTGGATTCTTTTTCCCACTGTTCTTCTCCAAGTGGTTTTCTCTTCCCTTCAGGTTTCCACTCCATCGCCACCTTGCAGTCATCATTCCTCCCCTTTCTGAGCACGTGGCCAATCCAATTCCATCTTCATCGTTGATCTTCTTTGCGTCTGTTATTTGGGGAATTGTGTCGTTTCGGATATGTTGCGGCCACCAAATTCTTAGAATCCTTCTCAGGCATGAGAATTGAAATCCGTTCTGCTTCTTCTCCTCAGCAGTTGTTAGTTTCCATGCTTCACATCCATACAGTAGAAGTGGTCGTACCAAGGTCTTAAACAGTTTGATTTATGTGTTCCTACCAATGCTCCATGTGTTCCAGGTCTTCAAGTTGAAAAATGCTCCTTGTGCCACCACCCTGTTTTGCCACCGTCACACCCAGATATACAAACTCTTCGACGTCTTCGACTTCCTCTCTTTTTATCATTACTTTGTCTTCTCTTCTTGTATTTATTCTCATCAATTTGCATTTTTGGGCATTCAGTTTCAGCCCCACTCTTCCTGCATTATCTACTAGTCAGTCACGGTCTTGTTCTGTATGTGCTCGTACTTTGATGAAACTAGGACTATATTGTCTGTAAAGTCTAGGTCTTCAAGCATACTTGTGAAATTCCATCTGATGCCATTTCTATGCCTTTCTGTTGTTCTTCGCATTGTCCAGTCAACAGTAAGCAGGAAACTTGCTGGGCACAGTTCAAATATGTAATTGGCACCCCAAATTTCTGTCTGTTTTTTTTTTTTTGACGGATAGACAACAAGCAATTATTTTGCATCAACTTGAAACAAGATCTCCAACAAATTACCTGTACGTGCTCTAAACAAACTTCTGAAAACACAAGCTGGTGATATTTCTCTTTATACTTTTACGAGAGCTCATTGCGATTACATGTTTAGAACATAAGTGCAAAATTCTTGTCACTGTCGAGGCACATCGAAAAACAGTTAGGGAAGGGGAGTAAAAAAACTTCTTGTTCGCTCGCATTTTAAGGCCAAACGAACCAGCAACAGATCGATTATTTCTGTCCAAAAAGAATACAGATGATTGTCATTTAATTCCAGTTAACAATAAAAATTCGAGTTTCATTCCTGAACAAAGGAAAAAACAACTAAACCACGTTTTAGAAATATGCATCCACTTGAAATAACTCATCCGTAGAAATAACAAACGGTTTAGTGTCCAAGAAAAGAATTTGTGGAGTAACTTCTCCCACCAACTTTAAGCTATTACTGGTGTACCGTTTTGTTGTTCTCGTTCTCGTTCTCGTTCTCTTTCTCTCTTCTTTCGTTTCTGTTCTTCTGACATAGGCCGTCCGGGCATCTTGCAACCTTAGTACATTTGAAATTAAAAATCTTAAGACTGCAATTCAGAGCAAAAAGCAGCCCTAAACAAATGAAAAATAAACGCTCAGCTTTAAGTTTATGTCCCTCCAATGCTTGACTTGAATAACTACAACTATATTATGTTAAACCTGGATTGAAACCAGCGAAAAATGCAAGAAAAATATATTTTCCAAACCGTACCTGAACACAAAAAGCATCGACTGTCAAGAGCTTTGATGACGTAGCATGGCTGTGTAGTCGCGTCGAGCCACAGAAAGAGTGCAAAAAATTAAGGCTCGTTCAGGTGTGAGTGTGAGTGTCTGAACGCCAATGGCTTGAGCCTGCGATCCAGTCAACAACCAGTCGCGGGTGAGCGGTCAACTTCAAGAAAACAGCTGACCTCGGTAAGGTCTAATTTGAGCCCGTGATATGTGTTATAACTGGTCAATCATGTACATAGTATATCAAGAGCTGGAATACAGAAGCTTACAGAACCAAACCTGAACAGAAAAGAGAACTACACTGTCTGAGCCCTACTACGCAAGCGCACCGAACCTAGGACCCCGGATATAATATCTCCCCCTTCAAGGGAAGCAGTCACTTAATCTCAACTGAACAACTGTTGTTTTCAACAACATTAAGGTCAGCTAGTGTTTTCACTTTAGTTCATAATCTCGCAAATAGATAGGTGGACCCCGATTGGTCCTTGTGGGATAGCATTTTTCCATATTAGTAGGTACGGAAATGTCACATGAAGAACTTGAATGAGCTCTGAAAGTATCATCACCAGTGACAGTTTCTGGAATGTCCAACTGGGAACTAGGCAGAGTTGTCATAGCAGTGTCAAGATCTGAATGAGGCTTGGAAACTCTCAGTGTTCGGCTGTCCACAGGAGAAGGTTGACAGCTACCAGCCAATGGAATTTCATCTGACATCGAAGGAAGGTCATCCACCCCTGAGGTATCCATACGAGAAGGCATCTCAGGCAGCTGATCAATCACTGAGTCATTGGTCGATGGAACTACACCTACAGGTCGGCTAAGGAGTTGATCAACATGCCGTTTCCACAAAGAACGGGACACATCAACTACGTAATGTCGTGAACCAAGAAGTTCAGTAATAACACCTTGCATCCATTTCTCTCCCCTCCCATAATTACGTGCTAGGACAGGATCACCTGCATTGAACTGGCGGAGGCCTCTTTTTGCAGTGCGACTTATCATGGTCTTATATTGACGAGCTTCAACATGTTTTTTAACAGAAGGAGTCAGTAAATCCAGACGTGTACGCAATCTCCTACCCATCACGAGCAGTGAAGGAGGTTCACCTGTAGTAGAATGTGGAGTGTTTCGATAAACCAACAAGTATTTGGCAATTACAGCAGACACATCCGTTTGAGTGGCCTGGGCTTGTTTTATTGCAGACTTCAAAATCTGTACCACTCGTTCAGCCTGACCATTGGTGGATGGTTCGTAAGGTGCAGATGTACGATGCATAATGCCATTGTTAGCACAAAACTGTTCAAATTCTGTTGAACTGAACTGTGACCCATTGTCAGAAACAAGAATTTCTGGAAGACCATGCCTACTGAAAATGTCACGTAATGCAGTGATGGTCGCTGAGGATGTAGTACTGGTCATTTTCACCACCTCCGGGTATTTGCTGTATGCATCAACAACAACAAGGTAAGTACACCCACCTATTGGTCCAGCAAAATCTGCATGAATACAGGACCATGGCCATGCTGGGAAGATCCAGGGATGAATTTGAACTGTAGGGGGTGCTGATCTCAGAGACTGGCAGGTGGTACACCAGGAAACAGTTCTTTCAATATGTGAGTCGATGCTGGGCCACCAAACATAAGACCTGGCCAATGCCTTCATGCGGGAAATTCCAGGATGAGTTTCATGTAATTCTTCCAAAACTTTCTTCTGAAGCGAAGGAGGTACAATAACACGAGTGCCCCACAGTATACAGCCCTGTTGGGTAGTCAGCTCATTTCGTTTGCTCTTGCAAGGTACAAGTGTAGGATCTACAACACCAGGCCAGCCACTAATAACATAAGTGTACACTTTGGACAGCACTGGATCGACTTGGGTCTCTTTCTTGATCATCTGACTGGTCACATTGGTTACAACCTCAGAATCCAAGAAGTAGCATTCAACATTCTCACACTTGGGTGACCATGTCTGAGGTGAAGGAAGACGGGACATGCTGTCTGCATCAGCATGTGCAACAGTGCTCCGGTACTCAATGTTGTAGTTGTATGAAGCCAGGATAAGGGCCCACCTTTGAAGTCGAGCTGCAGAATGAGCAGGAATAGGTTATGTGGTCCAAAAAGAGTTAGCAGTGGTCGATGATCTGCTAAAATTGTGAAGGAACGGCCATACAAATACTGGCGGAATCGTTTCAATCCAAAAATGATACTCAGAGCCTCCTTTTCCAATTGGGAGTAATTTTGTTGGGCACTTGTCAAAGTACAAGAAGCAAAGGCCACGGGTGGGAATTACCCACCAATCTTGTGAGACAGAACTGCTCCTGCACCGTAAGATGAACCATCACATGAAAGGAACAGGGCCAGAGTGTGATCATAGTGTACTAATGTCTGAGAATTCAGTAACAAGTTCTTTGCTGAATTAAATGCATCTTCTTCAATTTTGGACCATCTCTAAGGGGTATCTTTCTTGTGCTGATTGTGAAGAGGTGCCAGTACGGTGGAATGATGTGGCATGAACCTTGAATAGAACATTATAAGTCCCAGAAAAGACTTTAATGTGGTAATATCCGTAGGCCTTGGAGCATCACGGATGGCTGCAAGTTTATCGTCGGTAGGATGTAAGCCCTCTCCATCGAGCTTGTGACCTAGGTAAACTACTGATTGCTGAAGGAATTTGCACTTGGTCTTGTTCAGTTTGAAACCTGCAGAACGAAGACGTTCCAGCACAAGAGAGAGGGTGCGAAGGTGATCTTCTGGGTCAGTTCCAGCTACAAGAATATCATCCAAACGACTTACAGCTTTGGGAATGTCAGACAGCAAACTGTCCATGATTCTCTGAAAAATAGCGGGACCAGAATGAGTTCCATTTGGTAGTCTTTTAAATGCAAACAAACCAATGTGAGTATTAATTATCAGATGGGACTGTGATTCTTCTGCAATTGGTATTTGGTGATAGGCCTGCTTAATGTCTAGAACACTAAACACAGTACATCCCCTCAAGGCTGAATGCATGTCCTCAATCTGCGGCATAGGGTAGGTCTCGACATTAGCACATGCATTGTGTGTTACGCTAAAATCTCTGCATACACGTACTTCATCACTGTCTTTCTTTCCAACTACTACAATAGAGGCAGCACTAACAGCAGTAGTAACTCTGTCAATCACGCCATCTTTTTCCATTTTCAACAAGGTACTCTCCACTTTTGATTGCAAAGCATAAGGAACTGTTCTTGCTTTGTGAAATTTGGCCCCTTGACTTTCATTTAACACAACAGGCTTACCAGTATAACACCCCAGTTCAGGTTGATACAATTCACTATACTGCTCAAGGACAGAATTTAATGTCTGATCTCCAGAGGTAGCTGGAATTGTAGGCAAATCAGATGGCAAAGTTCCAACATTATTCAAACCTGGCAGGTTTTGCCAATCCAACTTGATATGCATAAGCCAATTTCGTCCAAACAATGCACAGGATCCTTCTTTCACAATAAATAAGGGTAATGAATACTGGGATCCCGAGTACTCAACATTCACACAAGCCTCTCCTAAAGGGCGCACAGTTTCACCGGAATAACATTTGTAGGATTAATTTTGACATCAGGACAAACTTCTTTAATGAAACTGATTGGAGCAAGAGACAAAGCGGAACCAGTGTCTAACTGCATTCAACAATTAGTGTTTTCAATCTTCAGCTGCACAGAATTTTCAGATCTAAACATAGTGTTGACGTCATAAACCACATAAAGTTCGTCGTTCTCACATACCGGTTCTTGTGCAAGTTCTTCTTCAGCACACATGGTGTTAATACCACTCTTTTTGCAAACTGGAGCAATATGGCCCTTTACGTTACAGTTCCGGCATACAGCATTTCTAAATTTGCATTTAGGCCATAAGTGATCCGGGCTACCACATGAGAAGTAAGTACAAGAAGTCGCCGGTGACAAATTCGAAGGTTGACGAGCACCTTGTTGCAAACCAAACTGTAAACCTGTATATCCACGAGAAGAAGGACAAAAAGAATCCCTGGTAACTGAATTCACAGGCTGAGGTAATTGTTGATGAAACTTGCAGTGACTCCTTGGCCGCTATTTCATCAGCAACAGCCACTTGAAGGGCCTCTTGAAACGAGCGATCTTCGCTCAGGATTTTTTTCCGTGTAGCTGGGTTGCAAATGCCACACACAAATTGATCCCGAAGTGAGCGGTTCAAGAATTCACCAAAATTACACGTGGAAGCCAGATGTCTAAGACGGGCACTGTAATTAGAAACACTTTCGTTTTCTTCTTGAAACCTACGGTGAAATCTACACGATTCCGCAACTTCCAGTCGCTTGGGCTTAAAATGTCACTGCATTAAATCACGTAATGCATCAAACGTTTTATCTTTCGGGTTCTCTGGACTGCATAAATCACGAAGAGTTCCATACATGTTCTTACCGAGTACCGAAATCATTACAGCGACTTTTTTTCCTGTTGGTCGCTTGAATAACAGCCGCGGTAGCATCAGCAGGATAATGGCCAATACTATTAGCTTCAAAGAATTGTTCCAGTCTTTCGAAATAAGCGGTAAGTGTCTCAATCGACTGATCCAACTCCCCGACGGAGCCAAGCAGCGTTGCCGAAGACATGATGAAAACCACAAATGCGCAGGCAACCACGTGCACGAATGTATTGAAGAAATGAACACAGAATAAAATCATACAAAGAAGAATAGGGATGGCCACGTATCACAACGAAATCGGAGAGAATCCTATCCTCGTCGCCAAAATGTTATAACTGGTGAATCATGTACATAGTATATCAAGAGCTGGAATACAGAACAGCTTACAGAACCGAACCTGAACAGAAAACAGAACTACACTTTCTGAGCCCTACTACGCAAGCGCACCGAACGTAGGACCCCGGATATAACAATATGGTCACGTGATACTGGTCAGCGGATACCTTGTTTTGAAAGGTGTCAATTGACCATAACATTGATGTCCAATATTAAAGATATATGCTGTAAACTAGCTATAGTGTAAATAAATCTTATTCGATGGTTTAACATATAATACGCTCAGATATTTTACGAGGTGCGTAGTATTTTTCGGAGCCCCGCAGGGGTGAGGAAAAATACCAGCAATGAGAAAAATGTCCGCGAGTATTATATGTTAAACCATCGAATGAGAGATTTATTATTCCACTACACAGAAAGGTGTTATTTTGCTTCAATTTTATTTGGTAAGTGTGTTTCTAAAAAAAATGCATCATCTGTCCTTCAGGGTGCTTGCGAACAATGTAAATGGCTCAGAAAGCCAGCCAAATGTCCTTTCTTTGATTATAGCGGAGCTCCGCGCGCGCCGAGCACCATTGTTAAGAAAATATGGTAACCCATCGATGCAAGAAAATTGGGTTTTATAGCCATGAGGTCATGACCGTCCGTACGTCGGTCCGTCCACCCCTTCATGCATGCCAATGTGACCAGTATTGTGCTAGTTTACAGCATACATTTTTGATATTGGACATCTATCTTTTGATTAATTGACACCTGTCAGAACAAGTTATCTGCTGACCAGTATCACATGAACATATCGCGGGCTTAAGCTTAAGCTCACCGAGGTCAGCTGTTTTTTGAAGTTGACTGCTGACCAGGTACTTTTTTTCGATGGCTCAACCTAAGTGAACTCACCTGAACATAAGCAAGGCTTCATTTTTCGCCTGCTTTCTGTGGCTCGACGCGGCCACAAGGCCATACTATATATCAACGAAAGTTCTTACACGGTCAAACGCTTTTCGTGTTCAGGTGGAAAACAGTTTGGAAGATGCATTCTTTCTGCATTTTTCCCTAGTTTCAATCCAGTTTGACATATCGTGATATCTGTGGTCCACACTGGTGGTTACGCAGTTATTCAAGTCAAGCATCGGCGGAATGTAAACTTAAAGCTGAGTGTTTATTTTTAATTTGCTTAGAGCCGCGTTTTTCTTTGTATTTCAATTTTTGGCATATCTTTAGAAGCTCTGATAAGGTTACATGATGTCTAGAACAGAAACGAAAGGAGTGAGCGAAAACGAAGAACGACAACGACAAAACAGAATACCAGTATTAGCTCATACTTAGCACACAAATTCTTTCCTTGGGCACTAAACCGTTTGTTATTTTTACGGATGCGTTATTTAAAGTGGATGGGTATTTTTAAAGGGTGGTTTAATCGGTTCTTCCTTTTTTCAGGAATGAAAATCGAATTTTTATAGTCAACTGGAATGAAATAACAATTATCTGTACTCCTTTGGACATAAAGAAAAAGTTGATTTGTTTGTTTGTTTGTTTTCCTCTGAAGTGCGAGCGAACAAGTGCTTTTTTAATCCGTTTGCCCAACTAATTTTCGTTGTGCCTCGACAGTGACAAGAAAATTTTGCCCTTCTGTAATAAACAAGTATTCGAGTTCGGGGAAAATCTCAGTAGCTTGTGTTTTCAGAAGTTTGTTTAGAGCACCCAAATGTTATTTAAGTGTTTGCGCAGATCGTGTTTGAAGTTCGTCCTTTCTTGGTTGCATTGCTACAGGTTGCCGATTCTTGTACCAAGCCAACCTGGCGTGTTTCAATGTAATACATCAAAATGTGAATGATCTTGTTTTCAGAGATAAAGTGGAATAAAGTACATCAGTAAAACTCTTATTTGACCTTGAACTGACAAAGCTGTTGTTATGGCTTCTAATTTTAGCATGATTCCTTGATTCGCTCCTACGTTCGAGGCAAGATCACGCCAAGACCCTGTAGATTTTTAGACTTTGATCCGTACTAGCTGCTCGATAAGTCGTTGAAGTAGTCGACTGTCTGCGTGATGACTACAAGCTGGATCAACTTTCCTTCCGATATGTTGAAGCTCTGGTTCAGCAATAGTGATATCTTCTCGCAAAAGCTCCTCGCCCAATCTGGCAGCCCTTCTTTGCTGAATTGCCGTTTCCCGTGCTCGTCTCTGCATAAGACTGGGTCCAGTTCCAGGCCGAGAATTTCCTTGCTTGGTACCTTCATATTCTGTTTCAAGTAGAACACGATCACGGACGTGACATTGTGCAGCATCCAGGAGGGTCATGTTTTCTTGGTCTCTATGTGCCCAACTGGCGTGTATAACCTCTGCCTGGTTCATCTTGGGTGCACCACCCCATGGCGCAAATGCTGGAAAGATGAATGTTCGGCGGTCATCCCACCACTTTATCCAGGTAATTCAATGTTCCCTTTCTTCAGGTGTTTCA
Organism: Montipora foliosa; assembly: GCF_036669935.1. Taxonomy (NCBI): domain Eukaryota; kingdom Metazoa; phylum Cnidaria; class Anthozoa; order Scleractinia; family Acroporidae; genus Montipora; species Montipora foliosa. Next base: position 47,534,206 of record NC_090872.1, read on the forward strand.
TCAATGAATTTGGTTAAATCTTTCTTAGCTGAATAGTAAGCAGGAGGCTTTGCAGCGGAAAGAAGGGCGTCACAAAGCTTCGTAAACTTCTGTCTTGTTTCTTCACTTCGTTGGGGAGCTTTCGGCACTTGTTGGAGTCTGGCAGCGCTAGAAAAAGTAATTCAGTATTAACTCTATTTAGACCAAGCTATGTCGTCTTTTGCGAATGAGGGGATTGTTGACTGTTGAAAAGGCGATACTAAGGAGGTTTTTTTTAACTTAGATGTAATGGCGCAGTAACACGGTTTACATTTTAGTCTTAACAGAAAACACGTGAGCTAAAATTCCCACATGCAGAGGGGGGAGGCCTTTTTTGGAGGGCGGGGGGGGGGGGGCGGGGGAAGATAGTTTCCAAAAAAGATTCCCTCACACGGAAACAAAAACCAAACAAAGGAAAAAATAACTTGAGGTGCACAAGGAAAAATTAAGGTAAATTAAAAAGGTCCATTATTGAGAATAGAACTTTTCACGGTTTCTGACGCCAACTTGGTTGGGGACAAACACGGAGAAAATTACAGTAAATGTATGGGAAACGTGGGGAATCTAATAATAAAATACTTCGCGGAAAATTTGAATTCCAAAATATTTATGAATCAAAAACGCATGATACCGTGTAAAATAGTTTACTGAAAAAAAAATTTAGGAACTTAACCTTGCTATGAAAGCGGCAATTCATTTGTCTGCCTTAACCTTCACAGAAAAATTTACATACCTTGAATGACCACCCGGGGGGGGGGGGGGGTACTCCCTTGTATGGGCGATATAGGTATGTTCGGGCCCAAATGGTTTTTCAGCCGTTTTGGTCATAAATAGTGTATCAATTTGAGCCATTTTGCCGCCATTCAAGGGTCAGGTCATAAATGGGGTAAGGGTTTTGGGAAGAGAGCCATACGCCCCTGTCCAATTTTTTTGGAGAAAACCCTATCTTCCTCAAATAATTGGGCATTATCGTGTTTGCCACTCAACCAAGATTGCATTAGAGACCGTGGAAAGTCTATTCACTTCAAAGTGTAAGTCCAAATGCTTAACATTGGTATTTTGTTTCAATAAATAATCACCGCTCTAAGTCTTTGGTTCCATTCGCAGGTCACTGACTATCCCATTGAAATTTGAATCATCAAAGACGTGGCATTATCTCAGTTACCTGAGCGGAATATTTTAAAGCAAGCACTGAGGCTGAAATTCACAAGCTTATTTTAGTGATTCAACGCAAGGAAGCGTCTTTGTAATACTTGAATACGAGTTGAACTAAACTTATTAATACTGCCGGGATAATGGAATACGGCTGCAGTTAGCATGTAAAAACGGTCGGTATAAAACGTGGACTGCGGACTGCGGACCCGGTATAAAACGCGGACTGCGGACCAGGTATAAAACGTGGACCGACTGCGGACTAGGTATGAAGTAGGGCCTGAGTTTTCAACAATGGAGTCTACAACAAAACTAGGTTTGTACTGGCCCAGATACAGATTTTGAAAAAGGCCTTTGGTACTCTTATTCCGTGTCAAAACATTGTCACGTACACAGAAATGCTCAGTTACAACATCGACTGGGCTAGAGAAAGTAAGGCCCTGTTTACAAGCAGGTAGGGTAACCCTACTGCTAGGGTAAGGTTACCCTAGTAGAAGGGTCAAAGATAGCCCGGGTTTACAAGCAAAATCTCACAGGTAAGGTTACCCTACCAACCGGGACAACTTTGCGTGCTTGGTAACCGCCAGCATCGCAAACACAATGAAAACTACTGAAAAGTTTTCCCGGGTAGGCGAGTTGTCCCTACGAGAGCGTTTACAAGGCTGCTAGAACTAGGGTACCCTAGCACTCAGATAGGGTTACCCTAGCGCCAGGGTAACCCTAGCTGCCTTGTAAACACGTCATTGAAACAGGGCCTGAGAGTAAAAAATTTATCTCAAAATTGTAAATTTACTCCACGGATTTAAAAGACACTGTAAACTGAAATCAACAATTAAGGCAAAAGAAGTTAAGCACTAGAGTGGAAAAATTGTTATGGGGAAGAACGGAAACAATTTTGGCATAAACTTTAACTTTATGTATATTTCCATCTTTTATATTAATCTGACTGTTGTTGTCGTAGTTCGAGCCAGGATGGACGGATAGATTCAACACACATGTAGAGTGTTTTGGCTCGTCACGCAATCGTTACTTCCAAAGTCTGCGTAAGAGGCTTCAGATAAAGTCGGTAGTGTGTACGCGTAAATCAGGACACAGACTATAACAGTTGTTCTCTTGGTCGAGTGCTGTTTACAGACGGACCCGTGCGACAATGAGGTGAACAAAAAGTTGTATCAATCGCAACAAAGTATTTATTTTGCGAATAGATCGAGATCCCCGTCAGAACATCACAGTGGAATCTGTTCAGAAGATATGTCATGTGCCCTGTCAATCGATATAGACAGGGCACATGACGTCATGTGCACGGAATTTGCATAAGTGAATATTTCTGAATTTTTCGTGGGAAAATAAGAAGGCTTGTAGATGGGGTCAAGATAGTTTTGTTTTCGCTTTGCGTGGTGTTCGATATATATATCCACACTTCCAGTTAGTTTTGCATGGTCTCGGATCAAAACAAAACTCTGTTGAAATCAGCATCTCCCACTGAAGTCCGTCAAATTTCTCGATTTTCAAACGTAAAGCTGGTGCCCCATGAAGGATTTCATAAATTACTTTCGTGTCCTTCCTCTGATAAATACAACATACAAACGTTTTGCAGTTTCAACGAAAACCTTCAGTGAGCTATTGATCGTCGTTTTGAGAAGCCTAGAAATATCCAGTTTAACCCTATGGTTGATAATTATGGCGCGAAACATTATTTCCACCATTCTCATGTCGGACTTCATTTCAGGTCGTTAGCCTATTGCTATTTCTTTGCTCTGTGCCTTTTTCACAGTGTTTTGTGTTCAGTTTGCATTTTATAATTACCTGGTCCGCTTTTTATACCCGGTCCGCAGTCCGGGTCCGCAGTCCTTGTTTTATACTGACCGCATGTAAAATGAACCGAATACCTCGTGGCCATGCTCTCGTTCAATATCCATTGAGCCGCCCGCTTCGCACAGCAGCAGCAGTGGATTTCCTTCCCTCAAACAGACGACGATGGAATTCGACTACAATTAACTGGTTTCCCATGTACATTAACGTTCCACAACAATTCTGATGTAAGAATGTCCAACTCACCGGCGTATCCTCCATGACGAAGGCTGCTACTGCAAGGCTTTTGGCAAAGACGTGCATTTCAGCTATTTTTAAGCAATCATACTTGAGCATTCCCACGCTACCAAACGAACAACCGAACAGTCGCTACAAGGCGGATGCACGACGGCTGATCCTTAGCTTTCATGAAATCAATACATCATGACCAAACATGAAGACAAAAATCCCATGAGATGTTTGCTAGAAAATGACTCTAAAGTTTGGTTCCAGCCATGACACAGCTTTTTCGTGTTTCCCAAAAGTTGATCAGTTGTTCTTTTCTTTTACTTGAAATGCCGACAAAAAGCAGTAGATCATTATATCGAAGTTGTTGGGTAACGTGAGTTCCGTTATTCCATTAGCGTGAGTTCCGGAACAAACAAGCGAGTTTAATAGTTTTATTTTTTGATAAATGCATTCATTCTCGGCAAACGCGCACGCCAATGTTAAGCATGTACTTCCAAGCACTTTCGTTAATGTTTACCGAAATTGTTTGCCGGACCAGAAGGAAAAATGTTTATAGTTAATGGGAGACACTTTTCCTTTGTTCAACGTTTCATAAAAGGTGTTCGGGGAAAATATTCGTTAGCGGACAATTGCAAATTTGGACCGAGCACTGAGGGAGCTAATGTATATCTTTTTTTATCTTCAAACAAACCTAACCCACGACCCACAACCGACGACCCACGACCCTTGACCCACAACAACTCACGACCCACGACCCACAACTGACGACCCTCGATCCACGACCCACGACCCACGACCCACGACCCACGACCCACGACCCACGACCCACGACCTACGACTCACGACCACGACCCACCCACCCATTTAGCCTCACCCTTGCAATACAGAGGCAAAAGGAGCTCTAAACAAATAAAAAGTAAACATAGCCTTAAGTTGATATCCCTCCAATGATCGACTTGAATAACTGCGTAGCCACCAGTGTGGACCACAGCTATCATGATTTATTTCATAGGTACTGAGATTTATCCACGAAAATCATGGTGAATAAAATTCGTACTGAATCTAAATGTAGCCAACCAGGAACACGAACGACAAAATTTTACTGTGAAGAAATATTGTTCGTCCAATCAGCAATGCGAACGAAGAAATTTCACTAGTGATGAATGAACGTATGGAATGAAACGTCATCCGACAGCCATTGCACAAAAACCGCGAGCTTTGAAAAATGGCCGAGGGAAGGTTTGCTTCTGTCTGCTCAGTTCAGGAATTTATTTTAGAACAAGAAAACAGAAGTGCCACTCAAAAAACTGAACGAGATGAACGATTGCTTCTCAAACTCATTTATTATTCATGCAGCTGTTACCCAACCAGAGCATCTCATTCTGGTCAGGTGGATGGGTTTAGAAACCCAATGACAAACGAGTTGAAAACCACGGCGTGTTTGGAAATATTTTCAAACATGGATGGAAATTTTATTAATCTGCATACCCATAGAGAAAGAAAAACACATGACGATAAACAAGTTTATTTAATCACAAATTTTACAAAACAAACTTTAAACCTATTTAAAGTTAAATTAAAATTATATACTGCTGACGTTAAATGTAAAGGTACAGTTATTAAACTCCCCAAAAATTCTCGCTCAATGGTGGCAACCTCGTCTTTTGGTTCGCTTCCAACCTTGCTGTACACTTCCGACCTAAAATGGCACTACCTACTCCTGCATTTAACTAGACGCACACGTTACCTCGGGATAGCACTGGCCACACACTTTTGCTCTTCTCAGCTAGTTTTAGGAGGTCTGAATCTGCACTCTGCCATTTTCTTTGCGAAGCAACGTGTTCGCTCACAACTGACAAACAGCTAGGTAACAACGTGACATGATGAATATTCAAAAACTGTCACAGAGCAGCAAGCTTAAGTACGTGACAAATTCACATTCCGCTTACCAAAAACAATACTTCAATTCAGAAAACTTATTCAAATGATAATTTAAACTAATTTTCTTTGTTGGAGAAGAAATTTCAAAAACTCGTGCTTCGGGTTTCATCAGGTTTTCAAATGCTTAAAAACAATAAAACCACTCCACCTGCGGCCTCGTGGTTTCAAATGTTTTCTCGAGTTTGGAAACCTGATGAAACCCTCGCACTCGTTTTTGAAATAGTACTTAAACGACTTTTGAAAACGAAAGTCGAAGACAGGAAAATGGAAGTTATTCCAGCGGTTGAGCAGAATGAATACTGAATACATCAACCAATTTATCATCTCCGTCCGCACTAAAGACGTCAATGAATACGAGCCGACTTTCCTTCGAAGTTTAGTGGCTACCTTGGAACGACAACTGAAGAAAAAGGGCTATTCCGTAAGCATAACAAACGACCTGGTATTCGAGAAAATCAGAGAGATTCTTTAGTCCAAACAAAAACAACTAAAGAAGTGAGGAAAGGGAAATCAACCTTAAGCGCCGATAGCTTTGACAAGCGGCGAACTAAAAACACTTTTTACTTTGGACTACTTTGGAATATCTGAAACACAGCAACTGTTGTAAATTTTATTAAATACATTGTCGGTTGGGCGATTTTAAACCATTGTTTATTGCTTTCATCGCCCCACTCCTATTTGTGCGAAATAAATTTGTCTATCAAACACTACCACGAAAAAAAAAACCCTCAGTACCTATGAAATAAACACATTACAGCATGGAAAATGCTTTGTACGATTTTTATTCACTCGTTGTTTCGTATCAGAAAACGAACGAGTTCGTTTTCTGATACTACTCAACTCGTGAATAAAAATTGTACGGCGCATTTTCCATAAAGTAACCTCTATATGTCAAACTGGCTTGAGACCACCTGAACATGAGGTATGTTAAGAAGTATGGCCATGTAGCCGCGTCGAACCACAGAAAGCGCGCAAAAATGAAGCCTCGTTTATGTTTAGGTGAGGTAACCTGTTTTGAGGCTGCGATCCAATAGAAAACCAGTACCTGTCAGTGGTCAACACCCAAAAAACCTCTCAACCTCAATGGGCTCTAAACTTGAGCCAGTGATATGGTCACGTGATACTGGTCAGCACCTACCTTGCACTGGAAGTCCAATCTCAAAGGTGTATGCTGTAAACGAGTGTGATACTGGTCACATTGCCATACATTGGGGGGGGGGGGGGGGAGGGTGGACGCACGGTCGATGACGTCATAGGTAAAACCAACATTCTGGCATCGATGGGTTTCCATATTTAAATGCAGTAGCGGTCGAAGAAAAATTACTGATGACGTGGAAACCGGACAGACAGTTGAACTTCATCCTAATAACTTAACTAGCGAACAAATTCGATGTTACTGGTCATGTCCTACAGTTTATGGCTTTACGGGTTTACTAAAGAAGAGGCCTACGAAGAGTGGAAAGGCCATAGTCAAAGGGAAACGAATAAGCGGAGGTGGTGGCTTTGGCCTTGAGATTCCTTGCGAGTATGTAAAGAAAACCAGTAAAAGCGGAATTCGACGTGGGTTCTGGTTAACCCACCAGAGAGACGTGGTTGCGTTTGATGAGCTGTGAAAGGATCTGGACCCGGTTTGCTTATCTTCCTGACAAAAAATATGCCATTTATTATTGTTATCTAACAATGTGACGGTTAAATAGAGGCGAAATACAATAAAATTAGCCATTTGGGAATTCAAAGGGTGACCGTTTAGTAGAGGTCAAATTTACAGTAAATGTGGGAAGCAAATTTGGGGAAATTGATAGGTGATCGCTTAAAATAGAAGGTGATCCCTTGAAAGAGGGCGCTCGATACTAGAGGTTTGACTGTAGTCTGAACAAATCTGAGCATCGTAAAGCGGATATCTAAAGACCACCTCGTGGTTTTCGTAGTAGTGTAATAGAGTTGAGGAAAGCGTGACGCTTGATTAACGTGACCTGTCGAACTACAACTTGATTAGTAGATCATATCTTAGTTACTCGCTTACTACAAATCGAAAGTATTTTTGCTTAACCAAAGGTGCAAATATGCAGTTTACGTGTTGCGTACTACAACGTTTTACATAGGGGAACTAGTCCTTTCTTTTACTAGGATTTCATGTGGGATCCTAAAGGCCTAGTCCCTCAGCATTTACGTATGCATCGATATGTATACGTAAGGCATTATGCTCGCATTCGAATTAGGATGTTTATTAGCACAGAAACATCATACTCCCTCCCATATTCCAGAACCCAAATTTCCAAACTTACCAACATTACACGTGTCGTCAGTATAAGGCAATGCTGTGATTTCAAGCGGGCAGTCACACGAGAACACTTCCAGTTCTGATTCACTAACACATGTACCTCCATTGCGACATGGGGATGTAAGGCATGGGAAGAACCTGGCAAGAAACTTAAAAAAACGCACTCTTTTTTAGGTCCAAAGCTAGAACCTTTAAGGGGTTTCTTTGCGGCCCTTTTTTGGAGTGGTCACTCTATGCCTCTCCCTGTAATACTGTGCTTACGCTCGACTAGCATGTGATAATGACTTTATTAAAGTGTCAGTCTTATTTTTCTGGGCACAGAAACTCGGTAGGTGAGAAAGTAGCAGCGATGGAATTTTTGTCAGTTTCCTTAAAGGGAATATATTTATATTATATATATAGCAAGAGTTTTGTACGATAAATCTTGCAAATAAAATTATGTATTTTCTATCACGTGAAGAAAGTGATACGTCCAATCAGCTTCGTGTAAAGCATTGTTCACACGTGAAAAATATAACCAATCATCGTTCAGAGTAGAATCACTTAGCCAATCGGAGCAAAGCATTCAAATGGCTTCCGAAAAGTGCGGTCTTGAAATCAGCACCCGCTGGAAGTTTGTGTTTCGAAAACAAGGCTTTGGCTTCCCCTTTTGTTCCTCTGGGTTTAACATAAGATTATTTTATCGAGACGCAATCGAAAACGTAGAAACATTTAACATTTCTATAAACAGTGTAAGTCAAGAGAGTCCAAATTTGTCTTTGCACAGCGTGAAGCGCTGCCATTACATGATTGAATCTGACAGCCATTAGGGACAAGCGAAAGGATTTTGCATTTGTATTTTCCAGGGAAGTGATATTTAAGCTTATGTAGGCTCTTTGTCAGGCGGTTGATGTTGTTGTCGCCGACACGTAGCACTTATCAGACGCCATATTGGAAGCGGGTGTTATAGTTGGGACCGGGTGACAAAACGACAGGGTGGGGGGGGGGGGGGGCGGGGCTGGAATCGGGAAAGAAAAACGGTTTTTCTCTCCCGATATTTCCCGCCCCACCCCGTCGTTTTGTCACACGGGCCAGACTATCTCACGCGCTTCCAATATGGCTACTTGTTCCTGGACAGCAAACAGGATTTGTTTTATTATCAGTACTCGTTCACTTAGATACCAGACTTGAATTTTTCAGTCTCGAAAAACATAATTGATTCCAAGGAAATGTTTAATTCTCGTTAATTCTTCGTTATATGTATAATAAACAAATTACAGCATAGAAACAGCTTTGTAGGAGTTTTTATTCACTCGTTGAGATACTTTAGTTAACAAACGAGTGAGTTTTCCAAAGTATTGTAACGAGTGAATAAAAATCCCTACAAAGCACTTTTTTCTGAAATAATCTATTCTTGGTTTGCATCCACGTGATGAGACGGCCATGTTGGTGTACAAAACAATAGAAAATGGCCCCACAAGTTTTGCATAAGAATAGAGTCAATTTACTGCATTGTTCTGTAGACCAACATGGCCGCCGTGATGTCAGATGCAAACCAATATTTTACTGAAAAGCTGTGTGGCACTGGCATTCACTTTCTGTACAAACTTTGAAATGCCAAGCACAAAAAGTACACATGCCAATCGGTTGTTCTCTCTGTAGACTAAATACAGCTAAAAATTTAGTGGCCTTTCCCGACCGTGGTTTTATTGCTCAGCCGAGCAGTATTGTTCTTGTCCAAAGGCTCGCCTAGATCAGAGTTTTTCTCTTTACTGGTGTGAGCCATTCCGATACTAGGACTACCTCTTATAGGGATTTGACTGGAATTTCTTATCACAACATCGTTAACGTCAACGTTACACTTGAACAATTGTATCTGCACTTAAGAGCCAATTTCTGTAAATATCGAGAATCCGTAGCCACTCGTCAAATTTCGAATTCCGTTATATTTTGCCTAAATAACACCTATAGTGAGTTATTTTCCAAAATAGTATCCAAAGATATCGAAGCGCTTAATCTTTTTTGAAATCTAGCGCCCTGTCACTTCCGGAGATCGAGTAAAATGGTGCATTTTGTTATTGCAAGTCTACATAAAGGCGATCACAGGGATCAATGCAATTTGGGCATATCGTAACACATTTCTTGGTCTTTCCAAATCATACATTTATTTTGGAAAAGCTGCTAGTAAATATCCGTTCTTGGCTGTTAGAAGTACCCTAGTGCAAACGGTTCAGCAAATGAGTCAATTTATCTAAATTGCGCACCCCCGAAAAGCCCACTGGTACATGCAATTGGACGTTGAAACTAGTATTTCGTTGAAGTGCATTCTTTGTACGATGCTGTGTTAAAATTTCTGAGAGACAGAAACGTGAACTCAATTTTTGCATCGCGACCATTCTTGAAATTAACACGGAACTTGCCTTCTCCGACCCGCGGCCTCGTCAAGAACCGAAACTCTGCCAACGAAAATACTTTTTCCGCTATTCTAAACACCCAAAAATTACTGTGATAAGATTGCTGGGAATTGATAACCTTCAACTTAAGTTTTGGCAAGGTTAAAGTAGGTGATGAAGTATTGTTTGTTGTGTAACTCTATGCTGATCGGTACGGCGATTTCCAAACGACGTTACACTCGTAGTAAACTGCTTCTTTCTACCAATTATCACCTTTTTTAAAAAGGAATTATTTTCTCTCCTTATTTTCACTCTTTCGACACGTACATTTCTATTGTGGGCTGTGTTCGTGTTTTTCAACTAGCGTCTATGCTCCAACAATCCTTGGGTACTGCCAGTCTTAGGCCGTGCGGCATTCCATGATGGATCTCGCCAAACTGAAGTATGCGTCCCAGCTTCAGGAAGGTGCAGGCCTCCCTACATGTGTCCAAGTGATTGCTCCTGCTGTTGATGGTTCTTTCAGTTATCATGCCACCAACCCAGCAAGGAGAGCTGGGCAAAGGAACCAAGAGGGCCAAAAGATTTAATGGTAATCAGAAGTCCTAGCTTAAGGCCTGGGTTACTAGCAGAAAGCTAAAACCTAATTTGGTCGACAAAGAAATGCGGCGATGACTCGGTTCAGACTTTTCACTACAACGGAATTTCTTTCTGCACAAAAAAATTTGTCTTTCTTTTCACGTTTGCCATACGTGTGTATGCAAACGAGGTTATGACGTAGCAGTAGTCAAGGATTTCTCCGGATGACTAAATGTACTTGATGTAAAGAAGAAAACACAGGCGAGGAGAGCAATGCTTTGTAGACTTGAATCTTAATCCAGAGGCTAAATTGTATTGATATTGGCTCCACCTCTGAACAAATTTACCTCGTGGTCGTTAAACAGAGTTTTATATGTGAGTTATATGCAGGAGTTTTACAAAGCGAAAGAGAGCTTGCAGTGCTATCCCGCGGTCATTGCTGTGAAATAAATGCCTGGAAATCAAGTTTAATCTGTCTACGGTGGCTTCTACGAGATTCCTGTTGCAACTTCAAAACAAACGATCGATTTATGTATTTCCATCAAATGGGAAGAGTAAATCGTTTCAGTAGTTTCTATACTGCGAACAAAATTTAACCACATGCATTTCAAGCTACGTTTGTTAGCGCATAACAGTGAAAGTCGTCTATATATGGCTTTATTCAGTTTTCTCGCTCCCATATATGATATTTTGGACTCGTTGACTAAGATTTCCGTGTGAAGCGAATGTCACCAAGACCAATATTCATATACCTGAAGATGATAGACTCGAACAGACTATATAGCAGTCAGGTTTTCACGTTTGAGGAATCCATCCACGTTTTATTTTCGCCGACCAACTTTTCTTTAAATTTTAATTTTCCGCTGTAAGCTTCGGTTTTTTTATTTTTATATGTGTTCTCAAGTCTAGACTTGTGTCTAGTTTCATTCCCCTCGAAAGCGTACACCTCAACAGCGGTAATAATTGATGTGACAGAGCCTTGCAACGTGTATTGAGCAACATCTGAAAGTTTTGTCGGCTTATTCTAAATGAAACGCTTCCCCATGTGAAAAGCAAACAAATACATTTGCTGAAGTATCGAAGACGGCTGTCGCTTAAGGAAGAAATTGTAAAAGGTACGCTTGTCGAATATTTCTTTGTCGCATGTTCAAGGTTTTGTCTTATTTACATTTGCTTTGGCTGATTTTTGCCGCCAAGTTCGATTGACAGGAAAAAATATTTAACTTGAGTTTCTGTCGCACTTATGGCCTACATGGCCTACTAACTATTGAACTACAAGACCATTTACCATAGTTCATCTTACATTTTAATTTCTCAAAGCAGAAAGGTTACACAACATTGAGAAAGTGATTGCGGATCGAAGAACTTGGTAAGGTCGAACAAGTTTGTTGACTATTGCTACGTCATGTCCAAGATGGCGCTCTCCGAGTCGCGAAAGAGAGAACTTCAAAGTGCTCCTGTCACATTTTAACACAGTCTCCTTCGCAGCCGTTATTAGGGTCGTCACGCAACGATCCTAATAACGGCTGCGAAGGAGACTAATTTTAACAGGGAACTGGACAAAACGGCAATTATTTTCGAAGTCCTGGAGAAAAGTTTTAGAAATTTAGAGAAACCTTTTCTAGACCGTACTTTCCCTTTAAGAAATGTTAAAAGCGTGGCCTTTAAGAGATGCACAGAATTACATAGAGAGTGGTTTTTGGTTATCTAGTTGGTCATATTTTACATAGAGGGCTGTGATCAGCTGCTACGAATGATTCTTTATTTGGTGTGCCATTCTTAAAGTAAAGAAAAATGATAAAATGACTTCAATCAGTTTGCGTTTATGTGTTAGTCGGTAAATGTGAAAACTGCAATTTTTTGAAACTCAAGTGCAAAGCCATTGTCTTCTTTTGACGTGTTTTTCGACTATGCTGTTGTCGTACTTGTTCTTTGAACTCCCTATTATTAGCAAAAATACCGCTATTTTTCTCTATTCCATTTTGTGGCCTTCAAAAACGAAAACTTGAACATTTGAACAAAATCGTCATGGATTACGCGAGAGAGATTTGATTGAGGAGTGGTGGTAAAGGCAGGTGAATACTCTTCTGAACAGAAACATTTCTTTTAATTACCTTGCACAACAACTCCTTAGTTAATTGCACAGAATTGTCTTGCAACCGTGTGCCCTTCCATTCCACTTCAACATCACGTCACACAATAAATGTAACAAGTTTCCCTCAGGCGTAAAAGACACAGAAATGTTTCTGCACCTAAAATGGTAGCTTAATTGGAATTAATATCATCGCATCATATATATATTTTTAAAAAACGGTGATAGCTGGTAGAAAGAAGCAGTTTACAACGAGTGTAACGTCGTTTGGAAATCGCCGTACCGATCAGCATAGAGTTACACAACAAACAATACTTCATCACCTACTTTAACCTTGCCAAAACTTATCACTCCCCAGCAATCTTATCATAGTACAGTAATCTTTGCGTGTTCAGAATAGCGGAAAAAGTATTTTCGTTGGCAGAGTTTCGGTTCTTGGCGAGGCTGTGGTTCGGAGAAGGCAAGTTCCGTGTTAATTTCAAGAATGGTCGCGATGCAAAATTGAGTTCACGTTTCTGTCTCTCGACGGGACACTTTTGGTCAGGCCGCGGGAGAAATTTTGCACTTCAACGAAATACTAGTTTTAACGTCAAATTACATGCACCAGTGGGCGTTTGGGGGGTGTGCAATTTAGATAAATTGACTCATTCGCTGAACCGTTTGTACTAGGGTACTTCTAACAGCCAAAAACAGATATTTACTAGCAGCTTTTCCGAAATAAATGTATGCTTTGAAAAGACCAAGAAATGTGTTGCGATATGCCCAAAGCTGTGATCGCGTTTATGTACACAAGCGATAACAAAATGCACCATATTACTCTATTTCCGGAAGTGACAGGGCGCTAGAATGGCATTTTTAGAACTTCCCTCAATTTCAGAAAAAAACAAGCGCTTCGAGATCTTTGGATACTATTTTGGAAAATAACTCACTGTAGAAGAATTTAAATTTCGTGGCTGGTATGACGCGGCGTTTCGTCTCGGCCAAGAGACTCATCAGATACTTTTCGAATTCCAGCAAACTCGTTGAGCATCGCGCTCAAAGTCCCGTTCGCGAAGTCAAGATGTA
>NC_090872.1:47557742-47562742 GCF_036669935.1 Montipora foliosa
ATTTTGGTTCTAAGCCAAGCTTGTGTGTTTCAATGAAATATGTCAAAATGTAAATGATCTCGTTTTAAGAGATAAAGTGGCATAAAGTACATTAATAAAACTCCTTCTTTGACCTTGAATCGGCAAAGACGATCTGTCACATTACGTCTGTGATCTCTAATTTTAGCTTGATTTGCTATTCGCTGGCTTTTGACAGTTGACTCTGAAATGGTTTCTTTCCTTTTCCGTTCGCTTGCTGAGGATTTGCTTGTTTTCTTTTAAAACTCATGCGATTCAAGAAAAATTATTTGCCTAACTGGTGAATTCGACAGTAAATTTCTGTGGCAAAACTATATCGCACTCGTCCCTTAATTCGTAATTCATGCGATCTGACAGGGCTCGAAATTAACTTTGTTACTCAGGTGCCAGCTGGCGACTAATGGGAAAATTTTGGTCGCCATAGCAAGGCAAATAAGAGTCCTTTGTCCCTGCTTTTCACCTCTTGAAAACGTAGTTCTTCGTTCTCATACAGCTTTCGTGGCAAGCAACTTACCTTTAATTTATCGCGAGAAAACGCAAAACTACAGTTAAAGCGCAAAAGAAATAGTTTTACCTTCTCTTATACAGCCCCCCTCCCCCCTATTCAATGTTGGAAGGTAACTCAACAGTTTCCCACTAAAAGCATTCAGTTTTGCACACTATTGAATGAGGGGGAAGGGGAGAGAAGCAATGAAAACTTGAAAAGTGCTAACCTTCCCAACAGTTTCGTCTATGATTGTAGTTCCGAGGAGGTCCTTCGGTAATCTGGCTAAATCTACGTTTTCACCATTCGCAACTGACGATGGATTTGAATTTTCAATTAACCTTTTTGCTGAATATTCGTCGTCCGGCCGCAAAAACTCGCGTAACCGGCAAGAAGCACACGGTGTACCTACGATCCAATATGTCACCTTATAAACGCGATGATCGAAGTATCGAAGTACATTTTGTGCTGTTAATTAAAAGTGTGAAATCGATTTTCTTGTAGTATTTAGACATTGTCGTGGGAAAAGAAAGGTGAGTCGTGTTCTAGCTACGAGTTCCGAACGATTTCATCATATAAAGATTCAAATACAAAAGTTGTCTGTTTATCCTGGGTTATCAGACAAAACGTGATTCGCCAGGTGGCGACCAGTTCTGAAAATCTAGTCGCCAACATTCAATTTTTGGTCGCATTGGCGACCAGTGAGTCGCAATTCCAAGCCCTGGATCATCAATCGGTTTTTCGGGTGAAATTAAGCGTGGAATTGACTAGTTAGGCAGCGAAGAAACTGACATAATTAGGCAATATCCGGGAAAACCAAAACGCGGACAATTCCAAAGCCTTTTATTTTCACTAATCCTAGAACCAGTAAGAATAAACAACCCAGGAGCTCCGCTTTTAGGCTTGGCTAAAATCTATATATTATCATTCCGCTCTCTGCTGCTACCCTACCTTGCGACGGTGGAAGGTTAAAACAATCACTTCGCACGTTGATGAAAAGGA
The DNA here is from genome assembly GCF_036669935.1 of Montipora foliosa. Taxonomy (NCBI): domain Eukaryota; kingdom Metazoa; phylum Cnidaria; class Anthozoa; order Scleractinia; family Acroporidae; genus Montipora; species Montipora foliosa. Next base: position 47,559,247 of record NC_090872.1, read on the forward strand.
CAAAAGCCGCTTGAGAATTTGAACTTAAAAGCAAATGAAACTGAAGCAATATAAAGCTGAGTTTTCCCGTGCACTTTGAGCTATCCCGCGACGCATTCATAATTAAAAGGAGACCGCAGCAAAATTAAGCCTTTAACAAAGGAGCACCTGATGTTAAGTAACAATTGCAGCCTGAGTGGACGAGATCTGTTTGAAGCATTTACATTCCCCGAGATGACGAAAGAGTGCTTAAGTTTTGAAAAAAAAAAAAAAAAAAAACACCTGCAATGCTATGAAATCATCAGCAGGGTGCAAAGAGGGATGGAAGCAGAATAACAATGATGAAAATAAGTAATATTTAACAATTATTCTTTGAAATCCAGGTGAATAGTGCGGCTCGGTAAATATTCTGCCACTTTTCACCAAGATTGAAAAGAATAATTGTTTTAGTATATACTCACGAAGTGATCTCAACAACAATTGCAGAAAAAGACATCCAAAGTCGATTTAACTGGCATCTCAATTCAGGCGTGGAAAACGAGCAAGCGGCACAAAGCATGCGCGAAAGTGTTAACGGAAGCTTCAAACATGGCAATCTATAGAATAACCTTCGTTAAAATCCTCGTCACAAACATCAAAATGGTCATTTAGCACCAGTTAAATCAGCAATCTAAATGGAAAGTCTGCTTGTTAAAACATTTTCACCTTATTTCTTTCACATTATTTATTTATATTTACTTGTTTATTTATTTATTTAATGTGTGTGTGTGTGCGTGTGTGTGTGTGTGAGAGCTTATTAATTATACAGTGTCAGTTTTAGTAGCCCGCCTAGAATAGCTCTGCTAACTGCGGGCTACAAAGGCCTTTTTCTCTATTGTTAAAATAAAGTCTCTGTTGTTGTTGTTGTTGTTGTTCGATCAAAGTTTTTGAGGTTCATTTGAAATGGAAATTGAAAGTGCAGTTGGTAAAGGATCCACATGAAATGGTGGCTCTAATTGAGGTGAGCGTTAGTTTGTTGTAAAATGACTCGTCTTGTTTCCTTGCAACCATGTGGAACTTTCTTAAACATTTTTTAAATTCCTCGATTTCACTAAGAAATTCGTTTGGTGGGCGATCAGCCCTACAAGAGAGAATTACTCCGAATGAAATAAATTGTTGGCGTGAAGATTGTTCAATTTTCAGCAATAATTATCCGGAAAAACGAAGTCAAATACTGGTTGGCAAAAGTATGAACTCTTCTCTTACCTTTGAAAACTTTCAGGCCAAATTTTGTGGCCTTCTTTGTCTTCCGATTCATAAATGCTGGAGAGTTTACGCCGGCCATTTTGTTTTGTTTGGATCAAGCGTTATTCACTCCGTAGGGAGGGGAGTGAATAATGCTCAATTACTCCGAGATAGCGAACCAATCAGATTGCTTGAAACACCAAGATCACTGAGTGAGTATATACTAAATAGATTTAGCCAAGCCTAAAAGCGGAACTCCCTGGTTATTTAACCTTACTGCCTGTAGCGTTTATAGTGAAAATAAAAGGTTTCGAATTGTCCGCGTTTTGATGTTTCCGGTTGCTGCTTTAATAAACATTTTCTTTGCATTCCTCTGTAGAAAATTTAATTCCCTCTCTAGTGATTTCCATGGTAAATTTTACGCTAAAAACCGATATCGCATGAATCATAAAGCAATGAGTGCGATATCGGTTTTTCAAGTGAAATTTATTTTGGAATTCACCAGGGGCCGGTTGCTCGAAGTCTGGTTACCGCTAACCGTTGGTTAAGAGGTATCGAAACCCGTACGTTTCCATGGTATTTAACGCTGGTTAGCGCTAACCATGCCTCGACTCAAGCTCCCACTCATTTTTCGGAAAAGGAAAAGGAAAGAAGCCATTTCAGAGTCGCATGTCAAAAGCCAGCGAATAGGAATCACGCTAAAAGAAATCACAGACGCACTATAGCTCGAGATGTGATCGTCTTTGTCGGTTCAAGGTCAAACAAGGAGTTTTTTTCTACTTTATCTCTGAAAACGAGATCATTTACATTTTGATGTATTTCATTGAAATACGCCAGCTTGGCTTAGAACCAGACAAACTTCAAACAAGATCTTCAACAAATTACCTGTTCGTGCTCTAAAAAAAACTTCTGAAAACACAAGCTGGTGATATTACTCCTTACTTTTACGAGAACTCATTGCAATTACATGTTTATAACATAAGCGCAAAATTTTCTTGTCACTGTCGAGGCACATCGAGAAAGAGTTACACAACAAACAATACTTCATCACCTACTTTAACCTTGGCAAAACGTAAGTTGAAGGTTATCACTCCCCAGCAATCTTATCATAGTACAGTAATCTTTGGGCGTTCAGAATAGCGAAAAAAGTATTTTCGTTGGCAGAGTTTCGGTTCTTGACGAGGCCGTGGTTCGGAGAAGGCAAGTTCCGTGTTAATTTCAAGCATGTTCGCGATGCAAAAATTGAGTTCACGTTTCTGTCTCTCGACGGGACACTTTTGTCAGGTCGCGGAAGAAATTTTAACACAGCATAGCACAAAGAATGCACTTCAACGAAATACTAGTTTAAACGTCAAATTACATGTACCAGTGGGCTTTTCGGGGGTGTGCAATTTAGATAAATTGACTCATTCGCTGAACCGTTTGTACTAGGGTACTTCTAACAGCCCAAAACAGATATTTACTAGCAGCTTTTCCAAAATAAATGTATGATTTGGAAAGCCCAAGAAATGTGTTACGATATGCCCAAATTGCATTGATAGCTGTGATCGCGTTTATGTACACGAGCGATAACAAAATGCACCATTTTACTCTATTTCCGGAAGTGACAGGGCGCTAGAATGGTGTTTTTGGAACTTCCCTCGATTTCAGAAAAAAATAAGCGCTTCGAGATATTTGGATACTATTTTCGAAAATAAAAGGTTCTGCTTCGTCTCAAATTGCGGTGGTTTTCATCCTTTGGTGGTAAAAGACTTGCAAGCCTGTGGCTACTGGCCCTCTTGATATCATTAAACAGTTTCTGACGGACACCTCTCGCCTCTCGTAAAGCGTGGGGATCCCAGCCTCAGCGAGTGCCTGCCCATAAGTTAGTTGAGGGAAAACTATGGCATAGCGCGCCTTTGGATACGTTCTAGTTCGTCGCTTAAATAATCTGGAAGACAGCTGTGGAAAAAATCACAAGGGTGTTCAAAGACTTTTTTAATAACACGGCAATATAAAAGTCTCTGCAGCAACTAATTCCAGCTTGTTTTAACCGTCTTAGGAGATACAAACTTTTTGCTGCAATTGCAGTGATTGAAGTAATGTGGTTGTTCCACTTGAAGTCATCCCTAATGATGGTACCGAGGACTTTCGCTGAACTGACTCTTTCAAACTGCAAGCCATTTAACTCGACCGGTGGGTATGTGGGGGGTGTTCTCTTGAAGCAGGGCTGTAGCTCCTTGCACTTGGATGCATTGAGCTGTAAGCGGTCAGTTAATAATAATAATAATAATAATAATAATAATAATAATAA
>NC_090872.1:47575242-47592742 GCF_036669935.1 Montipora foliosa
AAATTTAAGGTCATCACACAAGCTCACGCAAGCAAGGCTAGGATTCCGCCCAGCCGCCGTGAGCAGGTCGGATGAGAAAATCCTGCCCTCTCCCGAAACCAATCAGATAGCAGGATTTGTTGAATTCTGCCCATTCACGCACTGCTTTTAAGCAGTCAAAAATCAGTTTTATTTTGTTAAGTGGTTAAAACCACTTAATAATTTTGGCAAAACGGCATATTTATCCTTGTCGACTGAGACTGTGTTTCCTCCTTTAATATTTACCTCTCCAAAGTGGCGTTCACTTATTACATTGAGACAATTATTGCTGACTCCAATGGAAAGCGATCTTTTCACGACGTTCAGTGGAAGAAATATGTCCAAAATGATAAATCTGGCGGCTGGATTACCTGAGCGTACTGGGCCCGGTTGTTCAAAAGCCCATTAACGCTAACCCCAGATTAAAAATCAACCAAGGAGTTTATTTCTCTACTTCTCTCTACACTGATATTCGGCAAAACTTTACATTAGGAGAACTCAACTTTTACCAAAAAGTGAAAAACATGAAACAAAAGTTTACGCTTATTCTGGATTAAGTTAATCGACTTTTGAACAAACGGGCCCTGAGCTTTTAAATATTAAACTGTATTTTGTGAAATAATTAGATTTTACTTTATTTTATACAAAAAAAATTGTGATAAAAATCAATAAAATACAAAAAAAATTATATATATTGACAGAAATGAAAATTGCCGGTGAAGAAAAAGCTTTCTTGGAAAAATGCGTTCCAAAATCAACACGATATGTAACAAAATGGTCTTTTAATATTTTCGCAGTGGCAAAATGAAAGCATGAAAAAAGCTTAACAAAGGGGCAGGGTTCGACGTGGAACGAGACAAAATCCATAGTCTAGATACGAACATTGTTTTCATGACGGCAGAGTCGTTGCATTTTTGGTTGACAAAATTTGTTGAAGAATTTTGGAAGCAGGATGGGTAAAAGTATCCGCCCAAAGGTTTGTAATGGCTGAAATATCGATGATGATGATAGGGATTGTTTCATAAGGATCACAAGTGATCTTTGTATAAAGATCACTAGTGACCTTTATGTAAAGATCACTAGTGACTTTTGTATAAAAATCGTTTTATTTGAGAATAAGCGATAATTGCATTAATAGTTTGCACATTCAGCCTCGCACTCCCCTGGGACTGAAATCAAAGCTGCCACCGATGTTTTCAGAATGATCATAGAGGTTCATACACAGGACGTTTTCTCGATGTTTTGACAGGCTGTTAGCTGATGCATTATTAATGAGTTTTTTAAATGGCTGTGTATCAAAGAGAAAGTTCCACATTTGTTTTAGTGTGAACTGGCAAATTCTCGTAAGCGACATATGGGTAGAATGCAAATGGTAGAATGCAAAAAAAGTTAAAAGTATACGCACTCCTCTCCTCTTATTTTTCCGGATAATTCAAATACCTACACGAGATTGGTGGGTTGCAAAGCAGTTCACGTTTTCTAAGTGACATGGACACAGACCCAATTAACTGAGGTAAGAGAATGTAGTTATTTACTGTGTGGGAGGGCCAGACGGGAATATATTTGGCCCGCGGTCATGCATGGCGTACTGACCGAGCGCAGCGAGCTCCGTGCGGCATGACCGAGGGCCGAATATTTTTCTTTTTATTTGGTTAACACCTGAAAATTCAGCAAAATTATAAAATTAATACGGGCTGAGGAAGCCTTGATAAACCAAAAATGAACCGAAATGCTATATCATCCGCATACCTCTCAACTTTTCCACTTCACAATTGCTCTTCGTGTAATCTTTATTCAAAACCTCATTAGTAATTCACGATTAAAACAGCCAAATATGTAGATTTAGCCAAGCCTAAAAGCGGAGCTTCCGTTTCTAACCCCAGAAAGCAATAGAGTGGAATGGAAATAATTATGCTTCTGTATAAAGTACAAAATTGATATTAATCTTCATTAGTATAAATACACAGGTGATGATACAAAATCGTGCGCTCTCATTGCCTCGCTACCTCGGATTATCAGGCGATAATCACCTCGGCGGACAAAATGGCTACCAGTAGTTTGCCACTGTAAGTGAATATGATTTCGCGTTGAAATGTTTTTTTTTTCTGTTTTTTGAAATAATCACCTGTGTATTTATACTAAAACAATTATTCGCCTCAGGCTCAGTGATTATCGGTGAATATTCACCTCGACTTCGTCTCGGTGAATATTCACCGATAATCACTGAGCCTGAGGCGAATAATTGTTAATTAGTGTGCGGTGTATATGTTACAGGTAAATTTGAAATTCAGGTTGAAATGATTTCAACCTAGGTAAATTTAATTTTAAACCAGGTTGAAATTGTAAGTAGGAAACATCAACAAAAAGTCCATCAATTGTTAGCAAGTACGTGTAAATTGGTAAGTAAATCAGTAAGGAGATGTAGTTGGCGTACGTTTTTCATGAGTTAGTCTGTAAAAACGCCTTTGGTTGTTATTAAGTCTAAGCACTGATTTTAAATGGTTAGCATTAAGGTTGGGGTTAGGCATACTGTGCATGATAACTAATTCTGCGTTTTTTATCTTAGAGCAGCAGAAAAACAAACCTTTTTGCCCCCGCAGGGTTTTGGCCCAGAGGCCAAAACCCGAGGAGGCAACCTAGAAGCCCCCGCATAAAAAGGGAAAATATGTAAATTAGTACATAAATTGGTAGATATTGTTCAGGGGAAAGCAATCTCGATTTGCTCAACCGAGCGCGCAAGGTGGTATCGGTATTGCTTAACCAGGGTGCGCAAGCTGGTATCGGTATTGTTCACCGAATTTGTGAGGTGTTCTGGGTAACTTGAGTCATAAGGCAGTAAGTCACAAGGAGTATCAATATAGCGATTGAAGTGAGTAATTTTTGAATATTTACAGTGATTCCTTTTACTTTGAAAATCAAATATCACAGTATCTGATAGAGAATCATATTGCCTGGGTCGCAGATCTATTTTTCAGGCACAAGTCATAAACAGGGGTGACGATTTGTCAGACACAAATGAAATCAGAGACTGGAGCAACAGAATCGGCCAGAAACTGCTACTAGACGCAACATCAGAAAGCAAAACCATAGTCTCAGTATCAACAGTTTCAAACAATCTTCGATCATTTTTACAACAGTTATTCACAGATAATAATAGTCAGCGATCCGAATATAATAAGCGAGTTTTGTTCCTATTTTATGGTATTTCAAGGTGCCGTGGAATAAACCACATGCATGTATCAAAAAGATGACGTCGTACAAAATGTTGCCTTGAAGTCTTCTAGTCATTGAATATTCCTGTTCCTGTTTTACTATCATATTTTCAAGGCATTACGTAAATTGCATTTCAATTGATAGGGTATCAATAAAGGTTGATGGAAATTGAAAATAAATGCTGTTTGTAGTTGCCCATCCTTTCCTTGCATCTTTCACTTTCATTTACCTACTGCTAATTACGTGTAAAATAATATGAAGAGATCACAATGTGCAGCACATATTAATTGGAAAATACCTCAACTGCCATCTGTATTATCTTACGCGGGGGCAGATGTAGTGAAAACTATTTCTAGTTTAATAAGAATTTACCTTCATGTGACTTTGTTTTATTTTTATTTTTCCGGTTTTTGGAAGGAAAAAGACAATTGACTTTTTAGAAGGTAGAGTTTTGAATGATGTACAGTTACTTGTACAAATGTAATTCAGTATAAACCCCCTTTGTGGTTATAAGTACTTGAACTCAAATTCAATTTTTTTTTTCATGTAGTCCACCTTTATTAAACAGTCATTACTTGCATGCAGTTGAACAATGAGAAGTCATTTTCTTGTTTTTGCACCTCTTGTACATGTGTCACTGGTCAAGTGCCTTTTTGCATGCGGCAGTGAAACTTATTGTTTTAGTTGTGTCTAATAATACATTCATGTCTTCAATAATTTGTAGTCTGTTTGGTGCGCGTGCAATCCAAGTGTCGATAATTCCAAATTTTATTACAACTTTCATAAATCGATTTCCTTTTTCAATTACTTTACCAAGAAGTGTGTTTGGTTGTAATGGACTTTTGCCCACTTGATTAATTTTTCTTTTTACAAAGTTGTTGATCATGACTTGGAATATGAAATAGTATTGGGTTTGCTTGTTGTAATTTTTCTTGTTTAATTTTTTTTTGAGTGTTTCTTGCTTTTTACTGTTGAGGTGTCCTTATCTCCTTTGTTGAGTTGATAAGTGAATAACAAGCACGTTTAGGGTCTTCTTCTTCTTCTGCATATTTTGTGCAATGATCAATCATGTGGAGAATCCAATTGTGTTTGCGATGACATGAACATGTACATGGTAAGTTTTACGAACCGTACAGGGCCACGCATTGCGCACGAGTAAGCTTTTGCATAATTTACTATGACCGAGAAGAGTCTGGGCCCTCTTGCACCAGCAAAAAGTATTTCCTATGAAAATTAATGACGCCTGCTTGTCCAAGTCCTGTGTGGTTTAGCGCTTAGTTAAAGCAAAGGACTCATTACTAAGGGCTTTCAGAAGTGCCCGGTTCAAGACTCGGTAAGTGCAGTTCAAAGCGATTTCTTTCGCTCGTGCACACATTAGAATTGAATGGATCAAGGGTACATGAAGTAGTGATAGGTATGACGAATGGATTAGGGGATGGAAGGTTAAGAGGGATAGGGACAGACAGACAGGGAGTAATAAGAGAAAGGAAGAGAGTAGAGAGGAAAGTGGGAGGAGAGAAAGGCGATTTTTTGGTTTTTTGTTTTGTTTTCAACCCCCCTAAAAAAACCGTGCCTCTTTTTTTCAACCACACCCCATAAAGAAAATCCCTTTTCAAACAGTTGATCAATAACCTAGGTTAATTAAATTCCCCTAGTTTCATTTAAATTTACCTACAATCTTTGACAAAATTGTTGAGAAAACTCTGCTTTTGGACTAAACTCCGATCACGAGTATGAAAAATAAGCTCTCTTTTTGCCCCCCCCCCCCCCCCCCCCTCCTGATCAATGTTGCTAGACGAAACAAAGCATGTCGCACCTGGGCTTATCAACATTGGTTGTAGGGGGGAGGGGGATCGCTAATAATGTGCGATATGGAGGACGTAGTGCGCAAAATAACCCCTGTTTTTAATATTCTCAACCCTTTTTGTCCAAGATTGTAGTTTGATTTAAATGGACCTGAATTTATTTTCAACCTGTAAAATATACAGTTTACAGGGATCAAACAGCTCTGAGCTGACAGCAGTAGAGAAAGAAGCTTTGTAAACAATAAACAACTATTTTAAGCAACAACTAAAACGGAAATTACATGCACAGTAATTTCTATCACAATATTTTCCGTTTTACTGATAATCTTTACATCCTCTCTCTTCAGTTTAGAATAACAGCAAAATTACTAATTAAAAAGTCAAACTAAAGCGTAGTAATTCGCTAGCGTACTTGACTGCAAATTCACAGTCAGACAAAGCAGCTCACGACTGGACATCCATTTCACACAAAAAGCCTAAAAATCGATAGGTATCAAGTGTGGACACTCGCCGCAGATATGATGAATTCAGTTCCAAAATAAGCAACCGTTGTGGGCCACAAAACCGCGTGACAAACAAGACAAACGATTGTTATAAGTCAATCGCTGCTGGATATTTTGTCGAAAATAGCAGGTTCGAGCTTATCAAAACGCTTTTCTAAGTGTTATCTGGTCTCAAACGTTGCCTACAAGTGCATTTCGGCGTTGCAGATAAATGTACTGCAATCCAATATAAATTTTTATTACACATGACATGAGAATTTTATTCCATAAAGCTCATTTGTACAAATCTATACGCTTTATTTTCACATGTGGAAAAGGCTTATACAGCCAATCAGAATGGCGTACAGCTATTTCACATGTGGAAGTATGACCAATCAACGATAGCGTAAAGGCGTTTCCATGCCAATCACTCGTGCATCTCGTGCAAATCGTACTTTGTTATTGAATTAAATTAAATTTGCATTTGGTTCTATTGTTAGTGAGTTTTTGTTTCTAATTTGCGTTCAGAAAACTACTTTAATGAAAATTCTCGTCTTATGTGTAATAAACAGTTCACGACATAGAAAGTGCTTTGTACGGGGTTTTATTCACTCGTTGTTTGTGTCAAAAACCCTCACTCGCTCGTTTCTCGCTAGTTCGGGTTTTTGACACAAACAACTCGCGAATAAAACCCCGTACGCCGCACTTTCTAATGATGACGTAAACTATATATACGGCGTCGAGAGTTCGGTTATAGTAGACACGATGACAGGAAAACTCGCCAATGATGTCTGCTGTAAGCTTGAATGGCGATGCGATGTGTGATTGTTGAAATTTGCCAGAATCTTCGTCAACACGGAATTGCAAACGTTTCAGGCCTTCGTTCTTCTTAGCGAGTTTTACAAAATATTTCTCTCAGCTTTACGGTGTCCTTCATTAAAATTTGTTCTTCTTCTCTCTCCTCTGCTTCTCTCGAGGCTTTCTTCCCTTAAGTTTTTCAAGTTTTGCCCTCCTCTCTCGTGCTCTCTCCTGCTCTTTATCCCGTTGCTCGTCGCTAATGTGATTTCCCGCCAGAAAAACGAGGGTTGCCAAGTGCAACGCTGCCACGCGATTTCCCGCCGAGGAAAATTGCCCGAACACTCCGGTCCCCAGAGCCTGTCCTGCCTCCCCACTTTTATCCCGCTTTCCCAAAAGATCTTACACATGGTGCTCCGCTACCAGGTGATCGATGAAACATCACATGAATGAGCTTTAAGGGGAACCACCACTTCTACAAAAAAGTAATTTTAAATTACAGGAAATAACCTTTACAGTCAAATTTGCCTAAGTTTTTTTTTTTCCAAGAAAGCCTTTGTATCCGAAAAAAAATAAGTGTTAGAGTCGTTTGTTTTTGTTTTCAAATTTCGCGGGCGCCGCCATCTTGAATAACTATGACGTGTTACGGTTGCGCTATTGTTATTAGACAAAAGCTTTTTGTGTTAGAACAATAGGGCAACCGTAACGCGTCAAATCTATTCAAGATGGCGGCGCCCGCGAAATTTGAAAGTGCAAGTAAGTGATTTTAAAATTTAGTTGTCCTGATATAAACACTTTTTTAAACAAATTTTGAACAAATTTGTTTCGAAAGATTGTTTCCTTCGGTTTATAGTTCTTTTGTCATTAGAATCTTTTTATAAAGCATACCAACAAGGCATAGCTTGTTTGTTTGGACTCCCGAGGGACACGCCTTTTGTGGAATGTTTTTTAAAGACGTTTACAGTCAAAACAACTCAAGCGTTCCTCTGACGAGCGGATTAATGAGTTCATTATTGCAAATTTGATTTCAGTTATCATTTCAATAATCTGTACCTCGGATGAATAATGCAAAATTCAAATCAAGCCTCTGCTCAAAACTCGAATTTTGATTGGAATATTGCTGGCTTTCGGCGCCAGGCCTGTGTGAGAATTTCACAGGTTTACTGATTTGCATAATCTGTCATAATCTGTCAAACAACGGTCATCAAGTTCACTTTAGCAACACATTACCTTTCTGTAATCTTACCAATATATCATTGATTAACATGATTCAGCTAGTGGCATTTTGTCCAGTGTCAACATATCCACTTTTGGGATGGACAAGATACTTCAATCTTTCATGAGAGATATAAGGCTTCTTGAATATGTTAGTAAACTACAACATTTTGTCAATTTTTTTGTTTGGTACTTGCCTTTTTTAGATACTTCCTGTACCATATCCTATTTTGACCCAGATAGGAATCAGCAAACCATATTTTGATCTCATTCACAAAGAAGTATGTGTAGTAATGCAGTGATGTCCCAGATCGGATGCAAGAGCTCCAACAAATCAATTGACACTGTTTGGAATTTATATCCCAAATAAAAAAAAATTGTCCCTGCCCTTTAGAAGCTAAGTGGAATGCTGCAGTGTTTTTTGTATTAAAATATTGCTTTAAGCTACATAAATTGTTGTTTCCAAAAATACTCACTGTTTTATCACAGGGGCAATTTAAGAATTAATTAATTAATTACTTACTACTGTTGATTTGAAAATGCCTCTTCAATCCTTACCTCTAATTAATTGAGTTTTTTATCATGATATTTATTACTACTCTTTACAGGAGCATGGTGTGGAAATCAAAATAAATGGTATGTCGTGTACATTTCATGGAAGCATTGGACCTCGAGCTGTAGCATCAGATAATCTTGGGCACACGGTATTGGTGGATTTGCTGAAAGTCTTAATCCTTGAGAGTGTGTGGAGTCTTTATAGGTACAGGCAATGACATTCAAACAGAGACAAGTAAGCAGAGAGGGGTGAGGCTAAATTGAGTGGGTGGGTCGTGGGTAGGTGGGTGGCCGGTGGTGGGTCGTGGGTCCTGTTTGTTTGAAGATAAAAAAAGATATATATTAGCTCCCTCAGTGCTCGGTCCAAATCTGTCTTAGGCCTTAGGTCTTGTCTGTTTCGAGAATTTCCAGTCGTTTATTAAATAAAGGGTTAGGGTTAGGTTAGGGTTAGGGATCCACGACCCACAACCCACGAAAAAAGGAAAGGAACTTTATTCTAGTGTCTAGTTGTTCTAGCGCTGGAGCGCTAATTGCGGACACTGTAAACTGAAATGAACAATGAAAGTAAATCAAGTCAAATGTCGGTTTTTGAGGAGAGGGGAAACCGGAGTACCCGGAGAAAACCTCTCAGTGCAGAGTAGAGAACCAACAAACTCAACCGACATATGACGCCGAGTCTGGGAATCGAACCCAGGCCACATAGGTGGGAGGCGAGTGCTCTCACCACTGCGCCACCCACGCCGATTAGACACTCTCAGCAGAGAGATGTACATAAAGGCAACTGACATTTTTTTGTGTGATAAAGTTATAGTTCAATGAGTGTACATTACATAGAATCATTACAAATTGTGTTAATAATGAACAGTCTCTTAGCTTTGAGCTCATGTAACATAATAATGTACACTTTAGCAAGGATATCTGAAAATTAATTAGGAATAAACCAGAAGTTTGGCCTTAATTTTTTGTACATGATGTACATTACTAGCACAAAAAGGGTTGCTGTGTTTTTCATCGTGGTGAGGTACAATAATAATAAAATATTCTCGTTTGTCTCACGATGTGGTCACTTGTGATGTAGATAGTTGTCGTACGATTCTTCTGTTGTACGGTTCTTCTGTTGTTGTGTTTCTTGATCATGGACATCCATGCTTCCGGAATTTCTATTCCACTTATTCCACACATATCAAGTCTATTTATCTGCTTTTTGAGATGTTCTTTGTCTTTTTTTGTCGATTTCCGCTTCTTCTGTCCATCAATGAAAATCGGTTCTTCTTTTTCTCTTAATGCCTTCTTTGCAGTCTCGCTTCCATGAACAAGTTCCTCCAGTCTGTCCAAATATTTCCTTCTGCCGTAAATCTTATAAATAACTGGAATTTACAGTCCCAAGCCAGCTCCTTGATTGATCCGTTTTCCACAGATTTCTGCTGTTGCCTTGTGGTTAGCCCTTTTTAAAAAAAGACAACATAATATATTCCCGATAAACCTAATGGGGTATGGCCAACAATGCGTTCAGTTTCTTCTACAATAGCAACAGCATGCGGGTTCACGCTGTAAAGTGAGCGTGGTACCAATAACAGGCTTGAAAATGTCCTTGTGAGCATGGTGGCCTTGCATTCACAAGTAGTACTCTTTGCTTTCAACTCTTCCAATTTTGAGGACTGGCCATAACCGGTACAATCAATAAAAATAGCACAAGATGAGTTTGGATTGCTCTTGACAGAACCACAGCGATCTTTGATCTCTAGCGTGACCACACAGAACAGTCGTGCGTGTGAAATATTTAACACATGTTACTAAAATGCATACTATGAAATGATATATGAAATGGATCATATAAGAAAGGCGGATATGAAATCAACTGAGGCTATGATACTCGCAGTTATGAGTTCAGGACTTCAGGACTTCAACGAGGTTTGAACCCGTGACCTCGCGATACCGGTGCGACGTTCTAACCAACTGAGCTATGAAGCGACTTAACTGATTAGAGTGTAATGTGAAGTGCTAGTTTTGTACCCCACATGAACCATGAGAGCGTTAGGCCCTACTATGGGAAATGGGCCCAAACAAGGACAGAGAAAAACTCTGCCGAGGGTGGGAATTGATCCCACGACTTTCGGGTTAGATCACCGCTGCTCTACCGACTGAGCTACAAGGTCAGACGGGAGCAGGACGTGGCTGACTGAAGATGTTAAAGTCACGGTAATGAAAATGTACGGGAATTGGAAGGATTTCGGTTTTGCAAACGTTGGCCGTGTAGCTCTTGTATTTGAACAGACTTAACATGTGGCTAACGCTCACATGGTTCATATGGGGTAGAAAACTAGCACTTCAAATTACACTCTAATCAGTTAAGTCTCTTCAAATATAAGTGCTACACGGCCAACGTTTGCAAAAACGAAATCCTTCCTTGAGCCATGAAGCCACTGACGTTGGGAGCTGAACATTTGTGGGTTCTAATGTTCCCGTGAGGAATAAATCAACAATGAAATGATATGAAATGGATCATATATGAACTGTTGATATTAAATCAAGACAGTGAAGCTATGATCCTCGCAGGTATGAACGAGAATTTTGCAATTGAGTAAAGAAGCCTGAAAATTTCAGGACTTCAACGGGGTTTGAACCCGTGACCTCGCAATTGCAAAAATTGCTTTCATAACTGCGAGGGTGATAGCTTCACTTGATTTCATATCTGCAGTTCATATATGATCCATTTCATATATCATTTCATCGTTCATTCATTCCTCACGGGAACATTAGAACCCACAAATGACCAGCTCCCAATGTCAGTGGCTTCTTAGCTCAGATGGTTAGAGCTTCGCACCGGTATCGAGAGGTCACGGGTGACATAATGGATGTCACCCCTATGGTCTCAAGGGATGCTCATCCAATATTAAACTTGTGTTTTTTCCTGTAAACTGCACGTCAAAGCTGCAACCTTTAGATCTCGGAATGATCCAGAACTTTAAAGTCCATTACAGAGAGTTGCTACTTCGTCGTATTATTACAATGACCACAGACCACGACAATGCAACAGACATTGCCACAGACATTGCCAAAACATTAAACGTGCTGTAGGCCATAAGGTGGATGAGGACTGCTTGGTCTAAGGTCGAGAACGATACCAATATAAAATGCTTTGCCACAGCTGGAATTTCCAGCACTTTCCCAGAAGCAGCTGCCGTCAGTACTGTGACAGGAGAGGAGGATCCCTTCGCTGATCTTGATGTCTAGGTCGATGAGGAACGATGAGAATCTTGTCCAACAGGTTTCACCTGGAAGTGGAATCAGTACTTACCTGGAGTCCGATAACGAACTTCCAACTTACCGAACAACAGCTGCTGGATGTCATTGGTACTTCTCACGATGTCATGGAAATAGAGAGTGACGACGAGAATGAAATGGAAAAAGAAGATACCCCAAGTGAAGCGAATGCTCAAACGAAAAAACACCTTGGAAAAGTCTCAAGGACGTTCTGGACATTGTCCAAAACATTTCTGCTTTTTTTATTCATAGAGGGGAGTTTAAGGTTGCTAATGAACTTAGTCTCCTTGGCGACAAAGTAGGAAAAGTTGCAATTCAAAGAAGAAGTACACAGAGCCGATTGGAACGATATTTTAAGGCAATGTGATAGCTGATGCAATCAATTATAGCTGATGTTCAGGTTTTTCCCTGAAAATAAATTTTTTTAGAAATGTAGATTACTGTACTTCAGTGCAGTAGGAAACCAAAACGATGCATGTGTGGACATTGCTGCAACATACGATAATTGTTTTTTACGTACTTAGAAGAACTACTGCAGCACTACATGGTCCATTATCCAACACACATTGAGAGGTGAATATTGAATATTAAAGTAGAAATGAAGTGTCTGGGGCCAGTATTAATTAAGGAATTATTGAGCTAAGTGGAGATCGGTGACCAGTGATGTGCAGCTCAGTAAATATCCACCACTTTCTCCGACACGGAAGTAAAACTGATTTTCATGAGTCCAAAAATATTTGCTGTTGCAGAAGAGGTCCACTGGGAAGAAACTGGGCCAGGAGGCCTGTGGCGTGCAGGTTGTAGGTTCGACTCTTGAAAAAGAGCACTCGGATTTTCCTCATGTATCGCAAAGTCAAAATCGAAAAATAAATCTCTTCATTTCACTCACCGTGTTTATCATGTGACATCTCAGTACAATTATAAACAATATATTGGTATTGGCAAATAAAAAATATAAATATATGTTACTCTGGTGTTTGAAATATATATTATGTACAATAAAAAACGTTTTCCGACGTTTCGGTTGTATTCAACAACCTTCATCAGGGGAAGTGAAAGATAAAATTTACGCGAAAGCTAAGATATAAACCAAAGCGCTAATTAAAAATTCTAAAGTTAGTGTCATTCATGGGCAAAGAAGAAATTCGAGATCTCGTGTATGACATTCCCTGCGCAGTTTGTAGCAAGAATTACGTCGGAGAAACGCAAAGAAAATTTACAACTAGAAAAGGCGAGCATCACAAGGCCGTCGCACGGCTACAAAAAGAAAAATCAGCACTTGCGGACCACGTTATAAAAACAAATCATGACATCGCTTGGAATGAGGCCACTATTCTTATAACTAACAATAACTGGCGACAAAGGAAAATTCTTGAGGCTTGGGAAATAAACTGTGCTAAAGACCCCCTCAACCGAGACGATGGAGCACTACTCCCCAAGGAGTACTTGCATTTGACTATTGCAGAAAAGAAAAAATGACACTAACTTTAGAATTTTTAATTAGCGCTTTGGTTTATATCTTAGCTTTCGCGTAAATTTTATCTTTCACTTCCCCTGATGAAGGTTGTTGAATACAACCGAAACGTCCGACAACGTATTATTGTACATAATTTATATTTCAAACACCAGCGTAACGTATATTTATATTTTTTATTTGCCAATGGATCCACCTGGTGACAAACCCAGTTTTAATAAAATATTGGTATATTTCCGAGAAAAGACTTTATTTTGCTTTTCACAGGAAAAATTATGCAAGAACTTTATTTTTCCTTTAGTCTATACCTTGTT
The DNA here is from genome assembly GCF_036669935.1 of Montipora foliosa. Taxonomy (NCBI): domain Eukaryota; kingdom Metazoa; phylum Cnidaria; class Anthozoa; order Scleractinia; family Acroporidae; genus Montipora; species Montipora foliosa. Next base: position 47,588,378 of record NC_090872.1, read on the forward strand.
TTTTTTTCCCAGAAATCAAGTTTCTATGAAATCATAGTCAAGGATGAACACGTTTATTTCTTGGACTGCATGTAGGAGACTCCATGCTGACAATTCCAGTTTATTTTACTTTTCAAAGCAGAAAATTATGCGAGAACTTTAGTTTTCCTTTAGTCTATACCTTGTTTTTTCCCAGAAATCAAGTTTCTATGAAATCATATTTAAGGATGAAAACGCTTATTTCTTGGACCGCATGTAGGAGGCTCCATCCTGACATTTCCGTGGTACTGAGCTGCCTTTACTTGACTCCACTTCAAGTAGTCACCTTCAGGGTGAAAACAACTTTTGGACATTTCGGAGATTTCCTCCGATGACCTCACACTGCTCCACACATTTGCGCCATACATTTTTCCAAAGAAGCTCTGTTCCTGGTCAAACCCACCACCATACTCGTCCTGATCCTGGCCAAGGACCACAATACCACCACTATTGATAACATGACCTGTGCATGTAATTATACATAGTGAGACATATCCAGGTGACGGAAAATCTGTTAAGTGTAGATTGTTAAGTTGTTTTATCAACTGTGACATTCGGCTTAAAACCTCCTTTTATAACTACAGTTCTAAGATATGACGATAAAAAATATTGCCAGAATAGTCGGACATTTCAGTGAAAAAGCTTGATACCTTCCCTAACAGGGACACAAAGTGTTAGCTGAATAAAAACCTGAACTAATTGTTGAAAATTGAACAAGACCTTGGTCCATAAAGTATTTTTCCCGCACTGTTAAACTCATGAAATTGCTTTTATGTATAAACGTCCTCGGTTTACATTAAAGTTGTAGATTAAGGGCGGTGCCTACTAATTAAAAATATTTTTGCCCCGCTGTGTGATTATACAGGAAATGTAGATTTTAACAAGTATCTATGAAATCCAAAAAGAAAATTGGGAGTAACCACGCATTTTTCAAAGATAATTCATGAATAATATTTGTAAAAAGCTTTAAAATACAAAGCAATTTGTAAGCTTAATTATCTCTCAAAAATGCATGGTTACCCCCAATTTTTTTTTTGGATACTAAGAGTACTTACTAAGATCTACTTTCTCCGGATAGTTTTAAACCGCGCAAAAGTATCCCTGCACTAGTAAGCATCACCGATAGGAAACTCGAGTATCCCGAGATGCGCAGAACGTATGCGCAATATCAAAAGTAGGCACCGTCCTTAAATCACTAAATACGGTGTGGAAGGCAATATTGGAAATGGCTTATTGACAAGCACAAGTACCTATTTGAAAGTCATCTCCACTATCAAAGAGTTCCCCGTCCATGTAGAGGTTCCAAGAGCCCGCAATGTTTTCCCACGTCACACAGATATCATGCCATTGATCGTCATTGGCAGCCAACTCTATCGTTCTGTAAAAGTTAGAGATTGGTCAAGATAAAGTGATAAAAGAAGAAGGCTGTAAATTGTTGACGTTTTCAAAAGTTACACCATTAAGATAAAGTCGTATCAATGTAAGTTGCACAGGATGCTTGAGGGATAAGATCAAAACAAAGCTGAGGGAGACTCTACATGAAGCAGACAAATTCTATGGAAACGACTGATAGAGACACTCATATCATAATTATGAAATTATTAATTTGCTAGAAAGGTTTAGGAAAATAACATACAACAATGGTTAATTTACCATAAAATAGTCATCTGTCGCCACTGCCTTTTGAGAAGCACCATAATATGCAACAAGCATTTAGGAGTTGGACGAATTTGCTTATTTATCTCAAAGGAGTTTTAGACGTAGCATTTGCAGTTCTTGCATCAGTGTTCTAATTGTACTTGTATGACGTGAAAAGAATACGTGGATTTTTGTTTGATGTAAACGTTTCGTGCATTTAAGCAAGGTCAGAAACTTTTACCCGATTCCACCTGACTTAAACGGACAAGTGCTATCATACATTTTCTTAGATCTTAGGTCCTATACTTCAATTTAATAAATGATAGCAATGTTGTATGCGCAGCTTTAACATTAAAGTCGGGTGATAAAATGACGTAATTATTGTCTCAAAGACCAGGCAAGATATTCAAGATTCAATAAGTAAGGCACTTGTCTCTGTTGTTTCAGAGCCTATTTTGACTTTCACTATCCATTAAACTGGTGCCCAGTTAAAATGTGACTTCTTAGTACTTACTAATATGATATTATCGTCATGGCAACGTCCATGTATAGAGAGAAAAAGAATACAAAATTAATGCATTTCCATCACTACACAGACAGTTTTTCGCCATAATGAAAATCAAAGATGCTTTCCCATAAATTTTTTTTTGCTCCCGTTTCTCTTTTGTAGTGGACTTGCTCAACTAGTTGCTTTACATACCAGCCCTGAGAACCGATATTTTAGCTTCGTCACATTCATCAACAAATAAAAGGATCAGTTTTTCAAGCACCACTTAGCAACTTTGCACATTATACTAGCTTTGTTACCTAACCAAGTTCACTCTTTCATTTGATGTTCTTAATACCTATACAGCAATAAGATTTATTAACAATACACAGTTGCCATGACTCAATCATTTTCACAGTCACCATCAGAGTCATTTGTCTGGCTGTTCCTGAGTTGGTTGGTACCATCCTTTATCTGGCACATGTCAGTACATCGCAATCCCGTCGGCAAGACAGGTGCAGCTAGGCCACTTATACTTATACGCTCTTTATAATCGCATGACTGGAGCTCAAGCACAACCTTGGGTGATGGTTCTCCACTCATCCAATCGATGGCCAGTTACCCTTCTTCCATGCAACATCCATTTCCGAAGGGTGAGGGTATCAGTGGGGAGCTTTGCAGACTTCTGCGCCACACTGCCGATTGAAAATGTGCACGATTACAGTGCTTTCGTAGCGCCTCTCGACACAGTGGAAAGTGGTGACCTTCCTTTCCTAGCACAAGAGAGGTGGTAACGCAATACATTAACATTGTTTGTTCCAGGAGCCAGGGAGTACAGTTCGCACGTGAATTCTTTGAGATTTTTGTAAAGCTCATCTGATAGCTGGTATTCTATACAGTGCTGTTAAAATGACTCTTTGAAGACAGGATTGGCCTTGACAGCTTTAACAGCTTTAACGTGGTCAGTTTCCTTCGTCAGAAAAGGCACTGACTGCAGATGGTGGAGCCATGACGTTCGACAACACTGGATACGACTGTCTAGCGCATTTGAAATACATAGAAGCCAGGACAAATCTCTTACAGGCCAAAGTACAAAAACATCTTTTCCCTATTCAATACAAATATTCTTTGATCCAGCATCCTGAGATGCCTTGCCAGTGATTTCCAGCAGGGTACTCCCAAACCTGTCCCTGTGCTTCCATTTGATCTTAGTGGCCTTTGCATATCATAACGATCGGTCAAATACAAGAACTATGGCTTTAAGATGGAGAGTGTCCTTAACTTGTAATGACCTTATTCAACGCGGTTGAAGGTTGTGGCCGGTGCATCAATAGTCGGCAGATAACCTATGTTATCTTTCCTGACCTAGGATATCAAACCCAGTCCACCCACAAACCTTCTGCTTTTCGGAAGCATGCAACCAAGCATGAAACCACAGTAGATTCTTTTTCCAAGCATTCTTTTGAATTTATGACGATAATACTTCGACATAGGATCTGCATTGTACATGGGTGTTCACATTTCCTTATTACCTCCAGGCTTCTTTGTTTGGACTTCGTTATCATGGGGGTCGCCTGTTGAGGAGGAAGATCGGGCCCAAAATGTCGAGCCCGTATGGCGATGCCATTTACTCTGTGGGAAATGCTGCTGCTCGAGACTGTCTCCTTCAATCTGTCAATGTTATCCCAGGCAAGAGATGTACCTATGTAAGGCTTAATGTCAGGCAACAGGAGTTTATTTTTCAGCGTCATTGCCATTTTCTGAAGTCACAGTGCCGTGTTCAGTTCCTCAATTTGTCAGTATGCAACACCATGCCCGAAACTATTCAAGATCTGAATTAGCTCTATATTATTCGTCAAGGTCTTTACAACATAGGAAAGCAAGATGTGTTTTGGAGGCTTCTTTCTGCCATCAGTCTAAAGACCAGGCCAAACGAGTTTAAAAGACGCTGGACTTTTGACGAGCTAGCTTATAGCTTCCAATACCCGCCGTATCTAGGATTTAAACCTTTCCCACTTCCCCTCCCCCTCTCTCCCTTTCATTGTTTAATTTTCTCTTTAAGTTTCCAATTTTTTTGTCTTGCTAGCAACACTGATAAGGGGGGAGGGGGCTGCAGTGTGAGAGATAATAGGTAAATTAATAACTCCACAAGAAGGTTAAGTGTCTCCACTATCTTTGCAACTTCTTGTGGCTGTGAACAAACGTTTCTGCCATAGAGTTTG
>NC_090872.1:47600242-47610242 GCF_036669935.1 Montipora foliosa
TCGCATTGCATTCCCACTTGTTAAGTCTTTGACGTCATTTTCTCCATCCAGCTCTCTCAATATCTTAAAGTTAGTAATGGCGGACCATCAGGAAAAAGCCAGTTAACATAAACTAGTGTCTTTTTGAAATCAAGGCTTCAAACTTGGGTCACTTAGTGTTTAGTTAACATAATTTTGAAATCCAAAGAAAAATGAATAATGATATTTTGGTCCTAGTAGCACTTTAGGCAAAGGTAACTTTATTCCAAGGAGTGCTTGACCCAACATAGTATTGCTCTACACCACGAATAACACTGACACGATTTCGCCGAGCTAACCAGTGATGCAATATGGCCAAGTGCAATACATCGTTTGCGGAATATGAGCACATGTGATAAACTCGTTGACATTGTGACGTGTGATAGTGTTGCATATGTGTGTGTGATGTGTTTTTGGGAACACAAGCAGTGATCATGATCACCTCAAAACATAAATCACTTAATTGTAATCGATGATCACTTTGTAACTTCCCAAACTCAATTCATGTTCATAAAGCGTAAGTTGTGAACTGATATGAACAGTGGTTTAGCAAAGTCAGTGAAGAGAGAGAATGAAAATGAAGCCTCATCCGATCGACTTTATCAATTCTTTTTCATGATGTTGCCATTTTTCGAGCTCGGCAAACCCCACTTCCTTCTTGAACGAAGTCTAAATTCGCTACCCTCTAAATAGGCGTAGCGCCTAAAACGCCAAACAACTCGAGCAGTGCCAATATTTTTGCTGATGAAATATCACATTTGAGGCCACGATTTGGTGGCCCTTGCTGTTAGTGCTCCTAAGGTAAATCCTGTGATCTGGGGTACTCATATGCGATGATGTCATAATGACACGGGATGCAATGTGGGGAAACAATATGGGGATACACACCTGGGCGCGGAGGCCTTCTCATTGACATGACAACTGACAGACCAACAAAGATAAAGAATAGTATCTTCCCTCTAGCGATCATTCTAAAAAGAAAAAGTAATATGAGGTACCTCAATGTGAAATAAATGGTCAAACTAAGAGCGTTCAAAATGTCACCAAATAGGCTCCAGGACATTGCTATCCTCACACATCTCGTACTTTTAAAAACCACTGAGTATTTAACACTTGAGAGAAAAGGAAAATAGCAAACATTACTTGGCTTTGTGTGGTGGTCAGAGCAGCGTATTTGGAGCTCAAAACTGCGTGCAGAGGTTGACTGTTTAGAGCGATTTAAGAATCCTGGCTAGGAATAGAGAATCAGTATTTTTATGTTATTGAGAGCGTGAAAGTTGAGTGCAAATAAAGTTGAATTAAATAAATGATGACGAAATATTCCGAAAGTACAGCAATGGGAGGATTCGCTGCGGTGGAATTCAACGGAGCGAGATTAAATAGTAGACTTCATGTGTTGTGGGAAGAAAGTAACAGGTTTGGCAGAGTGAAGTGGGAGAATTCTGCTACAAATTAGGCGTCTTACTAACAATTCACGTAGTTTGCCCTCGACTACTGTATATTAGAGTATCAACTGCAAACTGAGTATCTTGCAGTGAGCTTTGAATTTAATTGATGCTCCTATCTTGTGCCGTATATTAACCGTTTAACTTGTCAATACATTTTCTCTGCCCTTTCGTGTCAATCTCTTTTGTTTTCGAAAAGTATTTATATTTTGATGCAAAAAGATGAGATTGCATTTACTGAAGACAAATGAGTTCAATTATTTCGTACACGAATTTCAGCTTTATTTTCGTATTCATTCAAAGAATTAAATCAGAAACTTTGCTTTCCAAGGTTGCAAAATGCACCAAAACGTTGGCATCCACCACGAGAGAGAGTGCGCGAAAAAGGGAGGAAAGAAGCACAAGAGTGAGCACGTACGAGACACGAAAAAGTCATGCATACGCTAATACAAATTATTGTTTACAAATTATTAAACACAGGTGCGCTTTGGAGGTCACATTAGTATGGTTTAATTCGATGCTTAACAGAGTGAACGAAGGCGAAGATGAGAGGTTGCGAAGAATTGCTTTAAAATGAACACAATGCACAATCGAATGTAGAACACAATTAAGTTTAATCTCTTACGGCTGAATGAGGTTTTCGTTTGGTCATGGATAACTGCGAGGATCATAGTTTCACTTGATTTCATATCCGCATTTCATATATGATCCATTTCATATATTATTTCATCATTGATTCATTCCTCATGGGAAAATTAGAACCCACAAATGACCAGCTCCCAATGTCAGTGGCTTCATAGCTCAGTTGTTTAGAGCGTCGCACCGGTAACGCTAGGTCACAGGTTCAAGCCCCGTTGAAGTCCTGAAAATTTCAGGCTCCTCTACGATGATGATGATGATGATGATCTTTTATTTTGCACTGTTCACATAGAATTTACATTACATTTGTAGAAGTAAGTTATAAAACAAAATTAAAATAAAGATAGAAAATTAACGAAATTAAGATGTGCGGAGTGACCAAAGTAGCAGATGCTTCCGAGTTGGTCACTGCCACGTTAAACTAACTGGCATAGACAATAAGCGTTCATTACTGCGAGGATCATAGCTTCACTTGACTTTATATTTACTCACCTAGGATTTTGTAGTTTTTCTTTATGAATTACCAGTGGTACCCAACGGCCGGATGTCTTAAAATTTGTCAGAATTTCCTTAAATGGTTTCCACAATGCTTTAAAAACTTGGAATTTCAGGTGTGTAGGTAACTTTTTTGCGTCATCCGAAAGTTCTAGCAATCGTAGCGGATAAGATTAAGAACCTTACATAATGTAGTTGTTCTTTTCCCCCTGAACATTTTAGGGGCCGTTTGATTCCCAAACAAAGTCTGGCGAAGTAATAAATCTTCAAATATTCTGCTATTTCTAATATCATAGGTGACGCTTACTAGCGTTCTTGAATGTTGCTTGGAAATTTCTTCGAACTTTTCAGACTAATCGCTATTTTTCCAAAATACCTAGGAAATCTGTTCAGAAAAATGCCTAGGTTGTCTGACCACCTTCCTTACGAAGAGATATTCACCAAAATGACTCTTTGGGTGCCCTTGAAGTTTCGTTTGATCTCCAGGTACGAAAGTGGGTCAAATTTTGTGAGAAAGCACAGAAGAAAATAAATACTGTTTGACGTACCTCTTATTGACGAAAGTTGGTTAAATTCACACTCTGTAGGCTCGATGATGAGAGATGGAAACTGATGTTGACGGAGCACCAGGGGAAGAAATGAGTGAATCGCGTGAGTGATATGATGACGTGTAACTCTGCAATTGGATAATCCAAAGGGCGTCTTGACTTGAAAATAGAGAACCATCGTGATTGGTTCCAAGAATCCTTCCTCCCCATATTCCTTCTCTAATTAATACCCAACCTCTACCTGAACACCTATATCCAGAAATGCACCCAATTAGATGTACGCCTAATTTGACATCCAAAACGAAGTGTCCCTTTAAGTCTATTTTTAGCTTGGGGCAAATGGCGCTGTCTATCCTTACTTGGAGAGCAGCATTTGGGGGACACTTTATGCTGTTAATTGTCTTTATTCTGAGAAACGGGAGAAGAGGAAGGAAACGGGTACTTCATGACGCTTATTGAAATCCCCATGCATTTAATAAGGGGCATTCCTAGGCATATCGAAACATCGGGCTCTGAAACGACTTCATTGAAAGAAATGCCACGGTGTGAACGGAATGATGACACCAAAAGTAGGCTTGGATAAGCTCTCCCCGCAGAATGAGGCACTTTTGAGCGGAATAATGGAAAATCAGTCGCAGTAATGAAGGAAAAAAATGAAAAATAACTTGTGATTGATGTGATTGTTACGCAATCTTTACGAATTTGTTGGCTTTTCCTGTTTTGTAAGATCCCAGTAAAACAGTTAACGGTTAGACTAATAGAGTGAAGTGATATAGTAATTTAGCTTTACATAATGCCAATATCTTTGTGTTGCTACGTTTAAGGTCAAATTGTCCCTTAAATACGCAGCGTAATGGTGGCTGCCTGGAATATTTCCTAATAAGAATATGAATAAAGATTCAGTGTTGGAAGACTTTTTGTGAGATGCTTGAAAGATTTTCTACTACTTCTACATAGCGCTTTTGAAGGTGGAGTGTAGAGAATTGCCTTCCGGGAATCGTGAACATCCAACCTCCAGTCACAGTTATTGAGAGATCATGCGCAAAACACCGTTGCCGGGGAACGAGGCAACGAGCGCGCGATTTCGCAGAGAAATTTCATGCACAACTGACTAAATAGCAAGCGAGCTGTTAAAATATAACGTATTGCAACGTAGCTAATTAAACAATTTTGCAAGGAAAGTTTTTCTTGTCAAGTCTGCTAAAGGTTTAATTTATATTCCTCGTTCATAACACTGAAGGGTATAAGTCATGGTCACTGTATTTTAATACCACTGGATCCTGCAGAGTTCCTCACGTTTTGATTAATTAAAGAACACTTTTGCTTAATTTTCTTGTATTTAGCAAGCTTTCTGTTGCTCCTGTGTTTGATCTATTTCAAGTCAGTACAACATCTACAAATCACTTATTAATATAATTAAGTATCGCGAGAAATGGGAATTACGAATAAGTTGAGGTGTTACCTTGACTTTCATACTTAAACTCAGTCATATAACTCTTCGTTCGTTGATATTTTAATTTATGGTATTAGCAGCTGGGGTAACACATAAAATCTCGAATAAGTAAACTGATTTCAAAGAAGATAAATACATACAAAGTATTTCTTTGCACTTAGAAAGGAACGTCCCCAATCTATATTTCAAACTCCGTAGCATTTTAAAACTGGATATAAAAATTTGCAAGGAAAGTTTTTCTTGTCAAGTCTGCTAAAGGTTTAATTTAAATTCCTCGTTCATAACACTGAAGGGTATAAGTCATGGTCACTGTATTTTAATACCACTGGATCCTGCAGAGTTCCTCACGTTTTGATAATTAAAGAACACTTCTGCTTAATTTTCTTGTTTTAAGCAAGCTTTCTGTTGCTCCTGTGTTTGATCTATTTCAAGTCAGTACAACATCCACAAATCACTTATTAATAATTAAGGATCGCGAGAAATGGGAATTACGAATAAGTTGAGGTGTTACCTTGACTTTCATACTTAAACTCAGTCATATAACTCTTCGTTCGTTGATATTTTAATTTATGGTATTAGCAGCTGGGGTAACACATAAAATCTCGAATAAGTAAACTGATTTCAAAGAAGATAAATACATACAAAGTATTTCTTTGCACTTAGAAAGGAACGTCCCCAATCTATATTTCAAACTCCGTAGCATTTTAAAACTGGATATAAAAATTTGCAAGGAAAGTTTTTCTTGTCAAGTCTGCTAAAGGTTTAATTTAAATTCCTCGTTCATAACACTGAAGGGTATAAGTCATGGTCACTGTATTTTAATACCACTGGATCCTGCAGAGTTCCTCACGTTTTGATAATTAAAGAACACTTCTGCTTAATTTTCTTGTTTTAAGCAAGCTTTCTGTTGCTCCTGTGTTTGATCTATTTCAAGTCAGTACAACATCCACAAATCACTTATTAATAATTAAGGATCGCGAGAAATGGGAATTACGAATAAGTTGAGGTGTTACCTTGACTTTCATACTTAAACTCAGTCATATTACTCTTCGTTCGTTGATATTTTAATTTATGGTATTAGCAGCTGGGGTAACACATAAAAATCTCGAATAAGTAAACTGATTTCAAAGAAGATAAATACATACAAAGTATTTCTTTGCACTTAGAAAGGAACGTCCCCAATCTATATTTCAAACTCCGTAGCATTTTAAAACTGGATATAAACATTGAGGGATTTACGCATACATTCTTAACGTTGAGGAAATCTATACAGCGAAAAGTGTGCGATATGCAAAGGATCAAAATCTGTACAAAATTCTAGTAAGGAATGATAATGGCAACGTAATGTTTAAGGTCTTGGTAAAGGAAAACGAGGTGTCCGCGGAAAAATGAAATTGTCGCGCCGCTTTTTTTTGTATAGGGACAAACTATGTATCATATAAAAGCTAATAGATTGAATTATTTGAATAAAGTTCTAATTTTTTGGTATTTAATATTGCCTTTTGGTTTTTTAGTTTTTGGCCTCAAACTCAGAACGACCGAGTCTGCTCCAGAAGCTCCTGCCCCTTCACTTTATTGCAAAATAACCCCACTTTGTTGCATCTAAGTCACAGATGAGTGCACTCCAATGCGGTGTGCGAAAATTTTGGATATGTAAAGAATTTAAGGAAATATCACGCACTAAAGTCGAAACTCTCATCTCGTACTTAATTTGGGCAGAAAAAGTGCCATAAAATCAGTCTCCGAAGACAAACGAAAACTTCCTCGCACCGTATTTGGGGTTGTACAATCATCTATTAGAATTGAAAATTTGGAAGCGATATCTTAAAACCTGTCGCGACAGGAGATCCGAGAAGTTGTAATTTTGGCGTCAAAATAAACCACTAGAAAGTCGAGCATGAAGATTGCGCGTGCAGTTCATGATGTGCTGAACAACGCCCACCCCCCCCCCCCCTCCCCCCACTTGAAAGCCAATTATGCTGAGCCAATCAGCGTTCGGGCACATACTAACGTAGCAGATCGCTCTTAAGGCTGTCTATTGACACCCAATCATTTCACGCATGATTGACATAATTCGTTAATCATTTATAAAATTAATTTTTCGCAATTTGTTTTTCCGGAAAAAATACTTCTCAGCCCAGCGATTCAAGATTTGCAAAAACAAAAAATTCGAGTGAGACGCCAAAATTTACCTTTACCGAGACCTTAAGGTAAAGACGGTGTAAGTTTGGGAAAGTATTCCAAAACAAATAAATGTTTTGCAAATTAAGTAAACCAATAATATCTCAATAGATCATTCTTCCTTTTCTCAAGCTTCTCATCTTCTTTCTTAATTTTCGCAGTTTTTCGGTTGTGAGGCGCAGCATTTTTTCAGTGGACCTTCACATTGTTCAGAATTCGCCGAGAATTTTCGTGCAACAAAATAAATAGAATTTTTTCAATATTTACCTAGCAAAAAAACTAAAATAAAAACACAAAATGTGTTTTTGCTGCTCTTCAAGAAAGTATTTTTACTGAAAAAGATATCAAGTAAAACTATGATCCTGGCAGTTATGAACGCAATTTTTGCAATTGCGTAAAAAAGCCTGAAAAATTCAGGACTTCAACGGGGTTTGAACCCGTAACTTCGCGATACCGGTGCGACGCTATAACCAACTGAGCTATGTAGCCACTGACGTTGGGAGCTTGTTATTTGTGGGTTCCAATGTTTCCGTGAGGAAACATTGCGTTGCGTTCATATAACTGCGAGGATCATAGTTTCACTTGATGTTTATAATATGGCGATGCATAAATAATAATTGTTTACAAGTTAATTTATAAATATCTCACATTTATATCCGTTACTATCCCACATTTACGTCTTACACTTTTCCGGGCTAAATTCTGTTCATCTTAGCTTAGCGTAGCTTAATCAAAAATAAGACGCAAATAGCGGTGACAAACGTTATAAACAAGCGCATTGTTTGAAATTAGTTACGAAACGTTAAGGCAGTAATTTCAAACAATGCGGTTTGTTACCGCTGTTTGCGTCTTATTTTTGATTAGTGCAATAAAATAGTTTACCTGTTATCTGAAGGTCATAAATAGACAGTTTTGTGTTACATGGCAGATTTCGAACTACATACTGTACTGACTGATCATTGCTTCAACTATACACTCCGCTTCTGTCATCAAACGGAATAAAGTTATTTGAAACCGATAATCTATTGAATAGTGGATTTTCGAGTTAGGATTTCGAGTCGGTTTTTTTCGAGATGCTTACTAGTAATCCAGCTGCAACGAATCGGCTAGTTTGTCCGTAAACCGTCTGGTAGATTTTCAGTCCAATGCAGTCAACAAAAGAATTCATGTAGGGATGGGGTTAGTGTTTTGCCTTTTTATTCTGCAACGTCACTATATAAAGCATACATGAAGTAAGAGGCAAGACATTGAGGCTTCCATGAACTCATTTCCCTTCGCTACTTACATGCTCCTCATTTCAAAAATGGCAAGATTGGGAAAGCCTTAATACCAAAAGATAAAGGAAATGAAAAAAAATTACAATAACCTGGCGTAAATCGAAGGTAAGATCTAGAAAATGATTTCTCTTGTCATATCTATTCTGGTGATAGAAATTTAGAAATCCGCTTTAAGAAAGGCCTTATTCACACATGCAGCTATATGCAGGAATCGCACCGGTCTCACTTCACATATATGAAGTAAGTTCTACACTTCGATTTATTTCGTTGTTTAAAAGACTGTTAATGACATTCTTGGAATAAGGAAGAGCGCGAGTTCGATTTCGGATCGCTTGCGACAAATCCGTGCGGATCAAAAATGTAGTTGGGTATTCCGGTATAATCACTCAGTGCCTATGAAGAGGAAAATTATATGAGCTAATGGCAATACACTTTCTTACAGACCCTTCTGACTTGTATTTAATATTTTAGAGAATTTCAGCCCGGAAAATTAAAACCGGGTCAAGTAGTCTACCTAACACAATTGTAAGCTTGCTAAATCAGGCAAATGAGGTATCACTGAGAAATATTAACCTATTGACGCCTGTGCCGGCCGTGAAGACTGTTGACCTTTGTCCCACTTCTGACGTCATCACCTTTGACCAAAATTGGCATCACGTATACTTACGTTCTGCAGGAGGAAAAGAACTGTCCAATGGTACCCAGATCAGAGTGATCGGCTTAATGGAGCCTGAGATATGCCCGAAAATGCTTAGAAATTTGAGTGAAAAGCTTGTAGCAAAATTTCCTGCGACTACATTTAGCTACAATCGTGGTCAAAAGTAGTTGGGAAGGTTGCTGCGGGCATCAGCTCACTTCACACCTAATTCAATTTTTCTAACTATTGGCTGAAGTATTTGGGAAATACCATGCTCTTGTGGCCCCCCTCCCCCATATTCAATGTTGGAGTTCTTCAGGTAAGAAAAGTCACCATTTTTTTCCCCTGGAAAATCCAACATTCAATGTTGGAGTTCTTCAGGTAAGAAAAGTCACCATTTTTTTTCCCTGGAAAATCCAACATTCAATGTTGGAGTTCTTCAGGTAAGAAAAGTCACCATTTTTAATTCCCTGGAAAATCCAACATTCAATGTTGGAGTTCTTCAGGTAAGAAAAGTCACCATTTTTTTTCCCTGGAAAATCCAACATTCAATGTTGGAGTTCTTCAGGTAAGAAAAGTCACCATTTTTGTTCCCTGGAAAATCCAACATTGAAAAGGGGGAGGGGGGTATCTGTAAAATGAAGTTACCTTCCCAGCACTTTTGTCCATGATTGTACCTCATGGTAAAAATTGCCCGTCTCGATGATGCTTTTCCAGAAATTTTTGAACACACCCTAGTGGACTGTCATTGGCAAGAATCAAGAATGAAACATTTCTGATACACATTTGTTGAGATGTATGATTTTTGCCTAGCTAATGTGCATAAATTTGAATATCTTTCGAATGCAAAGAGTTTTTTTTTAATATAAGCAGTGTTTTACTTTTCCACCAACCACTTGTTTACATTCTAAAATGTGTGAAATGAATATTTGATCATGGTACCACTTTAAGTCAACTCAAAAATAAAAAATTGAACAACAATATACCTCATTGAGACATTTCCAGAAGTCACACAGAGTTTCTGTTGACTCTGTCTCACACTCCATGCTTGCAATGGTCACACTTTCTTTTATTGTAGGATGTAGCACTGAGAGGTTTATGGTTTTCGTGCCCTTCACCCTGTCATGCTCAGCATCAAGGAAGCAGTCCTCCTCCTCTAAAGAGTGTTAGTTCCCCAGTTGCATTTGTACAGCTATCTCTAGTTTTTCTCTGCTCGTTCTAAATACAATTGTGCTTCCATCCAATCTCCCATCTTTAACTTTCCAAAGAACGGTAAGGGTCATATTTGTCTGTGGCTTCCTTTACCT
>NC_090872.1:47615242-47617742 GCF_036669935.1 Montipora foliosa
AAGCATGAGGATACCTAAACTTCGAGCCAGGATTTGAGCTAGGATCCGAGCCAGGATTCCAGCCAGGATTCGAGCTAAGATGAGCTTTCTCCGCTATTTATTCTCGAATTTCTCGGTTAGGTTAGGTCTCGAATCGGTTAGGTTAGATTAGGTCTATTTAGGTTGGTTCTAGTGTAGTTAGGTCTAGTTAGGGTTATGGTAGGTCTCGGTTAGGTCTCGAATCCTGGCTCGGATCTTAGCTCGGATCCTGGCTCGCACCCTGCGAGCAGAGCCTCCTTTTGTCTTTTTCTTTACTGAGGAGCAGAAAAGTAGGCTCTGCCCGAATCGAGTCAACTCTATGAAGCCGCCGCAGCTCGAACTTCTGGACTAGTCAATCTTGTTTTCTCTCGTCAAACCGGTTTTTCCAGTGCGAGCGTCCGTTTAGTGACAAAACCGATGGTTATAATTGAGCCCGCTTGCATGAAAAACCAAGATGGCCGCGAGATCTGGCATATTAGGCTTGGGTTCGAGACTGCATCCTGGCAACATGCAGCGCATATTCAATAAAGATTTTACTCGATTCATGCAGAGCCTTTCTCGAGAACACCAAAATCGAGCAAGCAAAAGAAAGGCTCTGCTAGCAGGGTGCTGGCTCAAATCCTGGCTCGGATTCTGGCTTTATTCTTAGTTAATCTCTATTAGCATACAAGAAAAACAAGTGGACCTTATAAGCAGCATGGTAGTTTTAAAATGTTTTTTTTTATTTCCTTTAGTCCTTTCTTTGTTGCAGTCGATGGTTGAAGAAGGTTAAAAATGCTGCGTGAGAGAAAGTTCAGAGAATTGAAAACTGCCGATGAAGAAAAAGGCTTGTTGGAAAATCCTTTCCAAAATCAACACGATATGTCACAGATTGGTCTTTTAATATTTTTGCACGGTGGCAAAATGCAAGGCTGAACAAACAAGCACCAGCAGGGTTCGACTTGGAATGGGACAAAATCCAAAGTCTGAAGTCTAGATAAGAACATTGTTAACATGACGGCAGAGTAGTTGATTTTTTTGGTTGACAGAGTTTGTTGAAGAAGTTTGGAAGGAGGGTGGGTAAAAGTATCCGCCCAGAAATTTGTAATGGCTTAAAATTAATTAATATTCATAAGTCACGTGCAGTGTCTTTATATCTGATAAAACACTGCATACTAATGAGGAGGTTTATCAATATAAAGTCACTGCACGTGGTGCATTATCACCGACCATTTGATAGGTCAATGGGCTTATGAATTATTAACGAGTTTTTTAAAAACATCGAAAAAAACTCTGCAAAATCGACTTCCCCCATTCTTTGAGAAAAGTGATCTTGACAGAGCGAAAACATAAGACATAATCAAATACGAATCTCGTAAAGCTGAGAATGGTTTCAGTCGTTTAATTCTTGACTTCGATCAGTTATAATTATTGCAAACTACAAACCTTGACTTCAAGTTGTTGATAGACCGGGTATTACTTTTTAGATCACTGGTAATGATAGCATCGCAATGGCAATAACAGACAAACACATACAAATGGCTTTCTGAAAAACTCTTCAGCCCTAAACATTTTGAACAAAAGATGAAGGAGGCAGTGTGGTCCAGTGGTTAGGGCGCTGGCCTTGAGATCCGGAGATCCCGGGTTCAAGACTCGCTCTGACCACAGTTAATCTAGGGACTGGTTATGGAACCCTGGGAATTCCAAAAGTAGGAACAATACAGTCGCAATTAGATGTTGAACTGACCGTGACCCTGCACAATCTTTTGTTTTTGGTTCGCAAGTTAATTTCGAATAAATTAGTCGAAGCTTTTGATTGGTTATCCTGCCGAAAAAAGCGTGTTTTTTACGGGTTTTGTGCAGAGTCAAGGCCAAAAAAGCAAACAAAAACATGAAGCAAAGAAACTTGTCGAGTTTCATAACCATCCTACATCTATTAACTGTGCTTTGACCATTCGTTGAATTTGATCCTGGTAGTCCCTGGTTCAACTTCCCAGCTGCACTTGTAAATAGCCAACTGGTTTGCCTCCGGCCAGTTGGGATTCTTAACAGTTATTGTTGTTTCGTTCCGCCGTTTCGTTATGTTTCATTGGCCCTGAAAAGCCCCTGTGGGGAGCGGTGAATTAAGCATGTATTGTGTTGTATTATGAACAGTTTTTACTACAATTACCTTATAAGCTTGCGGTTTTTTAGTAAGAACGAGAATTGTTTTGTCGGAAAGTATTTCCAATGCTCATCTGTTAAAATCGTGTTTAGCTTGGCAAGGAGTTGTTGCTCACCGCGACAATTTTCAAAATGTCCGTCTCTTGTAAACTTCACCGGACTTCGCTTGCCCTTTTCTTCAGTAAGTTTAAAAAATAAGCGACAGCAGAAAAAACGAAGAGTCTCAGAATCCAACTAATTTAAAACTAAATTGGATAGCAAACATTTGGATAAAACATGTAATAATTTTTTAGTCCAAACCAATTTCAGATGCAAAGCGAATTCACGGCGTGTGGAAGGA
>NC_090872.1:47622742-47625242 GCF_036669935.1 Montipora foliosa
CCCTTTTCATCTTCATAATCACTCCCACCACAACATGACAATTCGTAGCCTATCCTTACACCACGGGAACACAGAAATGCGCAAGAATCTGGAACAAAAATTCATCTTTCGACTAGGTACACTCTATCCTTACGGAATCAATGAACGCCAGTCATTCCATTACTTTATTGACAAATTCATGCTACCATATTTCCACCAATGGCAAAGCTCCTCCACACCCGCATAAAAACCAACAACATCCACAACACCCACAATTCCTCTATTTTCTCTGACGAAGGGCTACCGTTCAAAACGTCAGCTTTCCAAATCGTTCACGGTGGTAATTCGACCTTTATCAACACGTTTGATAAAACCAAATTTTCCTGATAGTTCATATGATGTCTAAGCTGAAACACTTGCCAATGTAGTCCAACTTCCTAATGTGTTTTGAGGTAAAAGCTATCAATAGAGTTCCCACTACTTGGTTGGTGCTTAGTTTAAGGTTAATACCAATTCACTGATAATAAACTCGACGCTATTCGGGAGACGTTGGCGGCTTATTTCAACCGAACTCCACTGGGGCAAGCCGGGTTCCAAGTCATTTTAATTTAGGCCAATCCTGAAGGGGAATGGGAGGGAAGGAGTGTTGGGAGGTTGGGGGGAGGAGTGTTGAGGGGGAAGAGTAAATAAAAACGGGAAGCATAAGACTACGTTGCACGTCACGTTAGGTGTATTTTATTTTATTTTGAAAGTGCGTTTACTTCGCTATACAGTAAGTACTATATAAGGTCTACTTGACCCCGTGACAGAGAAATTTCAACACCAAGTCAATGATAAATTTCCCGTGATATCATGGGTCTGCATGTGGTATGCTGTGTAATTGACAGATAGGTTATATTTAGCGGGACTACTGAAAATTGCTGCGCAAGTCGTTTCAACGAAAATGTTTTCGTTTAGATATAACACAACGTAAAATCAAGTAACTTAACTTAACTTAACTTAACTTTGCTTAACGCAACGTAGCCCAACGTAATCTAACGTAACATGCATTTTCCGGCCTCAAGAGGTGGGAAAAAAAGTGACAAAAATTTCGATTTGAAAAGGAAACACGAAGTCGAGCCCATGACGTTCCTTAAAAAAAAAAAGAAAAAGAAAACTTCTTTAGATAAATGCACATGTAATAAACTATGATGAACATAAAAGAAATCTGATGACTTAAAACCTTGCATTACATTAAAGACCTACTACTACTACTACTACTACTACTACTACTACTACTACTACTACTACTACTACTACTACTACTACTACTACTACTACTGCTACTACTACTACTACTACTACTACTACTACTACTACTACTACTACTACTACTACTACTACTACTACTACTACTACTACTACTACTACTACTACTACTACTACTGCTGCTGCTGCTGCTGCTGCTGCTGCTGCTACTACCTACTACTACTACTTTTACTACTACTAAAACATGTCAGGATTTTTTAATCCAAAGCAATTTCAGATGCAAAGCTAATTCACGGCGTGTGGAAACAACAAAACATTTCAAAGAAATCAAAGAAGAGATGCGAATTTTTCTTCGTCTTTTAAAAAAATCGTAGAAATAAGACAAGTACCAAACATATCTCGTAGTAAGGTAGACAAATTGCCAAGCAATTTGACATAAAGGTCCGTATAAAAGGCAAAAAAAGGAGTACAAATCTGGTGAAAGTTAAGTCAACAATCACTCATTTCACACAAAATCGTTGTTTTGCTAAGCACATAGAAATCCGAGTGTTGCCAGCCATGCCAGCCATGGCTGCGAGAGATGCGAGCCAATATGATGAGCCATGCTAGTCAACATGCGATTCGCACAGTTATTGAAAGCTAACCATTTTAAAATGGGTGTTTACACTTAATAACAGTTTATCAGGGCTATTTAAAATGGGTGCTTAGACTTAAATGCAAAATTCGCATGGCTCGCCGCGTGACTCCCTGGCTCGCAGATTGTCCAGCCCCTACAAATATTAAGGTGCCTTGATAGGTAGGTAGGTAGGTAAAACTTTATTCATACACAGTATCAATTCACATTACATGCTCTTCCATCGAGCCGTCTTTCAAATACAAAATTAATTAATTAATTAATTAATTAACCAATTAATATATCTAACTAAATTTATTATCTGTACAAAGTTATACTAAGACTATAAAAACGATTTCATTACTTATCACTACTTATCAATATTAAATAAAAATACATGACTTAAAGGAACGAAAAGTTAGCTGTATCTTAGCGCTCAAAGGCAAGCTGTTCCAGAGAACAGAGCCACGATATTGGAAACTTCGCTTACCTGCTTCAGTACTGGGTCTAGGAATGAGAAGGTTGTATTTTGACTTTCTTAGATTATGCGATTGAAAACTGGATGTAGATTTTAAAAGATTGTTTAAACGAGTCGGAGCAAGATTATGGAGAATATTAAACAAAATGACTGCTAGTTGCTTAGAACGCCTCCGCTCCAAG
>NC_090872.1:47632742-47640242 GCF_036669935.1 Montipora foliosa
GTCGATAGGTACCAACTGCCACAAGGAAAACACCTTCTACGGGAGGGTTTACATATACCTTGATGAGGGAGTTATCTCGAATTCAAATGGCAAAATAGAAAACGCGTTAGAAAATATAGGAACCTTACTTGTGACCAAACAGTGGCCCTGCAAGCCGTAAGAAACAGGGAAGTCATGTCAACCCTGCGCACCGTCGGCTTCCATTGAAACCAGCTCAGTCTCAGAGCCGACGGAACTACTGACGTTGAATAAAGTAATTTTACCTTAATTTACCTTTTGTTTCTTTAAACGAGCACAATGCCTCACTTCGTTTTTACATAATTGTATTTTCTGTAGTCATTTCTTATTCCTCTTTCGCTTTGAGAAAGCGAATTGAACAAAGCAATTTCAACGAGAAAGAGTATTCAGAACCTTCGTGGTGGCAACAAAATTAATTCCCTGAATTAGCACACCTAGGGATTATTTCTAGTCATTATTGCGTTTGACGAAGGAGAAGGCAGTTCATAGTCCTGGGTTTCCTGTGGTTGCAAGGTGACCTATTTTTTTGAGATTTTTCGCACCGCATTTTATGACGTCCTACGTCAAATACGCAAAGACTATCGCGCACCCCGTGGTTTTCGTAGTACAGTCAAACCTCTATATATATTAAGCGGTCACCCTCGGGAAATGGCTAGGTGACCGCTTAATGGAGGTTTTCTAAAATTAAACCCATAACGTGGCAGAAATTGACCAGAAGAGCAAAATTAATCACTATTTACATTTTATCATTCACAAATCCAGGGTTATTTATTCTTACTGGCTGTACGGTTAGTGAAATTAAAGGATTTTGGAATTGTCCACGTTTTGGTGTTTCTGGGTACTGCTTGATTAAACTATTTTCTTTTTCTTTCTTCTATAGAAAAATTCATTGCCTAACTAGTGAACTCCACGGTAAATTTCACGCAAAAAAGCGATATTGGATGAATCACGAAGCGATGAGTGCAACATCGGTTTTTCAAGTTAAATTTACTGTGGAATTCACCAGTTAGGCAATGAATTTTTCTTCAATCGCACGAGTTTTAATAGAAAACAAACAAGCAAACCTCAGCAAGCGAACAGAAAGGAAAAAAGGCCATTTCAGAGTCAACTGTCAAAAGCCAGCGAAAAGGAATCACGCTAAAATTAGAAATCACAGAAGTACTAGCTCGTGATGTGAAAGAACTTTAGGAAACTTTGTCAATTCAAGGTCGAAAAAGAGTCTATTTTACTTTATTCCACTTTATCTCTGAGAACGAGATCATTCATATTTTGATTTTACTCATTGATTGGTTGAATGTTTCTCTTTTGTTGTTCCAAATATGGTACTTAGCAAATTGAATATTCAGAAGCTTGTTTCCCAGCACACAAGGGGCCGTTACACGTTTCAACTCTTATGGGTTTCTGTTTAAATTCAGTAGCGGTCGAAGAAAAGTTACTGATGACGTGGAAACCGGACAGACAGTTGAACTTCATCCTAATAATTAACAAATTCGATGTTATTGGTCATGTCCCACAATTTATGGCTTCATGGTTTACTAAGTTTCTAAAGAGGCCTACGAAGAGTGGAAAGGCCATAGCCAAAGGGAAACGAATAAAAAGAGGTGGTCGGGCTTTGGCCTTGAGCTTCCTTGCCAGTATGTAAAGGAAACTGGTAAAAGCAGAATTCGACGTGGGTTCCGGTTAACCCACCACAGAGACGTAGTTGCGTTTGATGAGCTGTGAAAGAAACTGGACACGGTTCGCTTATCTTCCTGATAAAAAATATGCCATTGACTGATTGTTATCTAACAATGTGACCATTAAATAGAGGTGAAATACAACAACATTAGCCATTGGGGAAATTGATAGGTGACCGCTTAAAATAGAAGGTCACCGCTTGATAGAGGGCGCCCAATACTAGAGGTTTGACTGTAGTCTGAACAAGTTTGAGCATCGTAAAGCCGTTGTCTAAAGACCACCTCGAAGTTTTTGTACTAGTGTAATAGAGTAAACGAAAGCGTGACAGTTGATTAACGTGACCTGTCGAACTATAAGTTGATTAGTAGATCACTGAGTTCGTCGCCTACTACGAATCGAAACTATTGTTGCTTACCCAAACGTGCAAATATGCAGTTTACGTGTTGCGTCCACGGCAAACGTATTACATCGTGGGAACTAGTCCTTTCTTTTACTAGAATTTCATGTGGGATCCTAAACGCCTAGTTCATCAGGATTTACGTATGCATCGATATGTAAGTAAGGCATTATGCTCGAGTTCGAATTAGGATTAGGACAGAAACATCATACTCCCTCTTATATTCCAGAACCCAAATTGCCAAACTTACCAACATTACACTTGCCGTCAGTATAAGGCAATGCTTTGATTTCAAGCGGGCAGTCACACGAGAACACTTCCACTTCTGATCCACTAACACATGTACCTCCATTGCGACATGGGGATGTAAGGCATGGAAAGAACCTGGCAAGAAACTTAAAAAAAAAAACCCCACCCTTTTTGAGGTCCAAAGCTAGGTAACCTGGATTGAGGTTTTTCTCTCCCGATCTTTCCCGCCCCCCACAACGTGGTTTTGTCACACGGCCCAGACTATCTCACGCGCTTCCAATATGGCTACTTGTTGCTGGACTGCAAACAGGATTTGTTTTATTGTTATGCTCACTCACTTAGATATCAGTCTTGAAGTTTTTGCTGTTCGGAATGCAATGTCATGGGATCGGGAAAAATATAAGTGATTCCAAGTAAATGTTTAATTTTCGTTATATATATAATAAACAAATTACAGCATAGAAAGTACTTTGTAGGGATTTTTATTCACTGGTTGCAATACTTTGGTAAACGAACGAGTGAGCGCAGCGAACGAGTGAGGATTTCTATTGATAACCGACTGGTGTATTCTTGACATGAATGAATGAATGAATGAGATGGAAATTGTTATTCCCGGTAAATGAAAGGAAGAAGTCATATTTTTTCAATGATGACTCGAGGATGCTTGGAAAAAAATCCGAGTGCTCGTTTGCAAGAGTCGAACGTGCGACTTTCCGACCCGAGCCTAGTTTCAGGACGGTGCCACCTATTGTCATTGGGCATACGTTCAGTGCATCACCCAATCATTTTGTCACACGCTTATTCTATATTTTTCGAGTTAAATTACTTTTCCGATTTTTTTTTATTGAATTTCCTCGGAAGATTTATTCGTTTGTAATGCGAAAAACATGTCTCTGGCAGCAAAAGACCAAACAAAAAGAAAAGAAATCGAGATGGAACAGCTGCCTTCACGACATCATTGAAAAATCTACATTGTAGAACAATGCTCGATCAGAGCGAGAAAGTGGACGGTGCAGAAGAGGTGCATGTTTATCATCGAATTTACGAAAAAAAAAGTTGCAGTAAACTCTTCGGAGACGGCAACACAGGGTCTGGCATCAACACTCTCAATGTAATAATTAGCGTTGTACAAAAAAAATTACCAAGAAGGATGAGGCAAACATTTATTGTTTTTGTTCTGCACAATCGGCTGCCATGAAGACCGACAAAAATTAGTTCACTAATTTTAATGGACTTCAAAAGGCAAGTGACCTAATCACAAGAAACAGTTGATAATGGATGTAGCCATGATCACTTCAGCGTGTACGGTTAAATTCCATTGCAATGCAGTATACTTCAAAAATCACTTAGATTTCTCATTCCGAATATACTTGCAACTTTACTATGGTCACTTAAGAGCCACTTCCGGAAAAAAGACCCAATCTTCCCAAAGAATCAAGGAAAAAGCAAACCGTTTTTCTTTGTGTACTTATCGCCAATGTAAATATCCCAGAGTACACCACAAAAATAAGTGCAAATGTCTTGATTCACCGGGGATGGGAATGACAAAACTGCAAACATCAATGACAAAACTTTGAAAAAAAGCAGTTTAACTTTTAAAATCGCGTGGTGAGCCCTATTTTTTGTTATGTAAAATGAAAGTTTGAGGCTTATTGAAGTCGGAAGTGATTAATTTTCTGGGGCGTGAAAAATGTTTAAGGGCTCTTTTTGGTAACTATAGTGGAGGGGTGTCAGGCTCAAAAATGGCGCTGTCGTCACATTTTCTGATTAAAAACCCATTTATAGCATCATCCGGTTGCAATTTACTATATATTAATTTTAAAGATTTTGGATGCTCATTTTGTCTTTCTGTAAGTAAATGTTTGTGTCGAGAAAAACTGCGAAAGAACTTATGTCTCTTCGTTTAAGGCAAACATTAGTTAAAGTTATCTCCGAAAAAATGCATGGTTACCTTCTATTTTCATTTCACATTCCAATAACCCAAACTAAGATCTACTTTTCTGCGCAGCCACACCGCGGAAAAAAATGTCTTCTGATTAGGTTGCACCGTCCCTAATGGCGTAGCTCGCAAGAGTCTGCTATAGCTCAGTGATAGGGCATCCGAAGTAGCAATCGGAAGGTCGTAGTTCGACTCTTGGAAGGAACACCAGAATTTTTTTCCGTATCCCAGACTAGGCCTTTCCCGATTATGCTAGTAACACTGGCATTTTATCCTCGCAGCAATTCTCGTTTTACGCCACAAAAATGCTCAAATCATGATCGATTCTCAAAATAATGCTTCCAGAAAATGCTTTGTTTTATTTCAAGCAAAACGTAGAAACCCGGGCACCATGTGTGCTTATCATCAACTGAATAAAGCCGAAAGTGCGTACTTGTTTGTTTATGAACCATCTAATACAGCCAAAACTTGTCCAATGATAAACAGTTAATTATTTAGCGTTTGTCAAAAATGTCGAAAATGGTCAACGTCTGCTGGAGCTTTGCACTTACCATCATCTCTGCATTACAAATACATTCTTTAGCGTGAAGTTGCATCATAGGTTGTCGTGGATGCACCCCAGATCTAAAAACTGTCATCAACTGGACCTCATCATCTCACGATGGGATCATCTTATTAACATTCGTATCACAAGAACATACCACAGTGCTGACTGCGACGCTGATCACTCTCTTGTCTGCACTAAGGTCCAGTTGCGTCCAAAGAAATTCCATCGTGCTAAGCAACCGGCCAATTTTTGCATCAACACTGCCGCCACTGACATCCCTAAAAATGTATCTCTATTCAATTACATCCTGAGCTCGAAGCTTGGGGACTGCCAGGAGCTCGATACAGATGATCACTGGCGTCACATCAGGGACACGACCCATGCTGTAGCATTAAATGCTTTTGGTAAGAAGGAACCTAAAAGCCAAGACTGGTTCAACGCAAATATCATGATTCTCCAACCTCTTATCGAAGAACTAGCAGCGTAACCCCTCACCTAGCTCTCTGGAAGCACCCCGAGAGACCAGACGACGTTCAAAAGAAGAATGCAAGAACTCTGCTAATAACTACTGGATGAATCTCTGTGCTGAGATCCAGTCAGCCACTGACACTGGAAATTCGAGGGGCATGTTTGAGGGCATCAAAAAGACAATTGGACCTACACAGTCTAAGTGCGCACCACTGAAGACATCAACTGGTGAGACTATTACTGACAAATCAAGACTGATGGAGGAAGGATCCGTCCCACAGGAGATGAGGGACTCTATAATCATACCCCTGTATAAGAACAAGGGAGACCGCAGTGACCGCAATAACTACCGTGGCATCTCACTTCTGTGCATTGCCGGAAAGCTGTTTGCCCGAGTAGCACTATACCGCCTACAAAAGCTCGCTGAGAGGGTGTACCCTGAATCCCAGTGTGGTTTCCGCTCCAAACGCTCGACAGTGGATATGATTTTTTCACTGAGGCAACTTCAGGAGAAGTGTAAAGAGCAACATCAGCCCCTTTACATTGCATTTAGCGATCTAACGAGGCCTTTGACTTTGTCAGTAGAGACTGCCTCTTCACGATCCTGCAATTAATCGGTTTCCCTTTAAAACTCCTGAGCTTCATCAAGTCGTTTGATGACGGGTCACGGGGTACTGTGCTACATGACGGAAGCATGTCTGAGGCTTTCGACCTAAACAGCAAGGGGGGGGGGGGGGGGGGAACAAGGCTGTGTATTGGCCCCACTATCTTCAATATTTTCTTTTTTGTTCTCCTGAAACATGTATTCAAGTCCACTGACTACGGAAACTTTTCAACCCTGCACGCCTCCGAGCAAAGACCAAAGTTCGCAAAGTAATCCTACGCGACTTACTTTTCGCTGATGACGCTGCCCTTGTTGATCACAGCGCAGAAAAGCTCCAGAGCCATCTCAACCAGTTCTCTAGTGCATTCGAGGCCTTCAGACTTACCATTAGCCTAAAGAAGACGAAAGTCATGTGCCAAGGCAATGAAGCCACGCCTGCTCTAACCATCGAAGACTACACATTGGAAGTTGTGCCACGGTTTACTTATCTCTGCTCTGCCACCTCCAACAACGCCTGTCTTGATGTGGAGCTCGGAAAGAGAATTGGTAAGGCTGCAACCAACATGGCAAAGATTGTGGGCTCGAGTGTGGGAGAACAAGAAACTAACTACCCAGACTAAAATTGCAGCTGTCTATCGTGCCTGCATCGTGAGCACCTTACTTTACGGCAGCGAGTCTTGGTCAACCTATGCTGGGCAGGAGAAGCGCTTGAACACCTTCCATATGAGAGGTCTTCGCTGCATCCTTTCCATCTCGTGGACGGATAAGGTCTCAAACAATGAGGTACTTGAAAGAGCCGATATTCTCTCATGTTCACCCTCCTAAGACAGCTGAGACTGAGGTCACTCCATGTGGCTAGGCCACTGCACAAAATGGAAGACGGGCGAATCCCCAAGGATCTGCTGTACGGTGAGCTGTAATTTGGGTCGAGGCCTGTTGGCAGACCTAAGCTGCGCTTCAAGGATGTCTGTAAGAGAGACATGCTTGCCACTGATCTGCCAACAGGCAACTGGGAGACACATGCTGCAGATCGTTGCGATTGGAGGTCTGTGTCCGGTCGGGCACTCCATGTAGGAAAGACAAGGCTGAGAGCAAAGAGAAAAGCAGCAGCGAAGAAAACAGCATCAGCACCAGCAGCATCTGACTATACCTGTGGTAGACGCGGTCGTGTCTGCTGTTATAGAATTGGACTTTTAAGTCATAGAAGAAAATGTTGGTCGCAAGTGCGCCAAGTCATGGACATAGTCCGATGACTGCCTACTAATTAGCGCTTGTTGCACTGTGACATGACGCTGGCCTGGAGGTAGTCAACAAGAGCTCAATTCTGTTGCTCGTTGAAGGGACTGGTCTATGTTCTCTGTCAGAATTTTCTGCTTCTGTGAGCGGCCATCTGGTTCGAGGAAGCGCGTGAACGGCCTCTGAAAGTTAACCGCTGACCAGCTAGGTTCAGACTTCTTT
This sequence comes from Montipora foliosa, assembly GCF_036669935.1. Taxonomy (NCBI): domain Eukaryota; kingdom Metazoa; phylum Cnidaria; class Anthozoa; order Scleractinia; family Acroporidae; genus Montipora; species Montipora foliosa. The sequence goes on from NC_090872.1 coordinate 47,640,100, forward strand.
CGAATCAGTTCAGATGCACTCAGTTCATACTTCAGTTACAGAAATCCTTCTCTCGAACACAAAAGAAAATCATCACAATGCTTTTGAATTCTAAAATTTAGCATTTAAAATCTTTGGAGTGCTGAAGTCTAGATCAAAGTTAT
>NC_090872.1:47647742-47672742 GCF_036669935.1 Montipora foliosa
AAGGATTTCAGACCGCACAAATTCACGAGTGAAAATTGACAATAAAGTTGACAGTTACTTGTGAAAATACATTGTTCGTGGTTAGTTAGTCTTAAGCTGGTGATACACGGTTCAACATTTGTTGATCACCAAATGTTGCAGCTGTTGTTCAACAAATGTTGAACAGTGTGTCATGCCATGTTGAATGTTAAAATATGCCATTCTACACGTTAAACGTTGCTCAACGATGTTGAACGAAAATAGAGATCAGCTCCTACTATTCTGGTCAACACGTCTGTGGATCATGGTTCAACATTTGTTGAGCAACAAATGTTGCACCCGGAATTTTGAACCGTGTGTCATGGGCTTTACGAAGCTCGTTTCATCCCGACCAAGGGACTCATCAGAGATCTTTCTGCTTGGCAATCTCGTTGGGCATCACGCCCAAAGTCCCGTTCGCTGACAAAATTATGACAGCAATCTCGCCTTATATCGCATAAGGATTTCAGACCGCACAAATTCACGAGTGAAAATTGACAATAAAGTTGACAGTTACTTGGGAAAATACATTGTTCGTGGTTAGTTAGTCTTAAGCTGGTGATACACGGTTCAACATTTGTTGATCAACAAATGTTGCAGCTGTTGTTCAACAAATGTTGAACAGTGTGTCATGCCATGTTGAATGTTAAAATATGCCATTCAACACGTTGAACGTTGTTGAACGATGTTGAACGAAAATAGAGATCAGCTCGTACTATTCCGGTCAACACGTCTGTGCAACATGGTTCAACATTTGTTGAGCAACAAATGTTGCACCCGGAATGCTTAACCGTGTGTCATCGGCTTTGCGAAGCTCGTTTCATCCCGACCAAGGGACTCATCAGAGATCTTTCCGCTTGGCAAACTCGTTGGGCATCACGCCCAATGTCTCGTTCGCTGACAAAATGATGACATAAATCTCGCCTTATATCCCACAAGGATTCGAGACCACACAAATTCACGAGTGAAAATTGACAATAAAGTTGGCATGAAACGAGCTTCGTAAGACTAACCACGAAAAATGTATTTTCACAAGTAACTGTCAACTTTATTGTCGATGACAAAGCCAGCAACCGAATTCTCGTCATTCGGTGGACTTTTCCTTTGAAAATCCTGTGACGTCAAACGGTTGTTCCTTTTGTTGTGAAGAAAGCTTACCTTCGAACGAAAATGTGCTGTGCACACCGACCAAAAAGATGACAATAAGAAAATACTGTAAAGGAAAGAATGGTAAGGAAATTCGCGGATCGACACGAACGTATGAAAATTGTCAGTTACACCTGTCGATCATAGTAAACGTTGGCGTTATGAACAGATCTTCGTAAGTAAAACAAGAAAGATACATATGCCGTTGCATTGCTTTCAAAGATAATTATCTCACTTAAGTACACGAGTTTGAACCGTAAGCCAATGTTACTCCAACAAAGAAGCATATCACTACTATGTGGGAATATCCATACAATCTCTAGCGGAAGCATTTTGCATTGTAGTTTTAGAAAGTTGCTCTTTTCGAAGACCATGTTACAAGCTGTTTGATTAGTCGAACCTACTAGTTATAGTGGCGGAAGTATGCACTATATGTTAATCAACATTACTTGATTATGATGAACGCTTCTTTGTACCACTCATGCTCTGATGACAAAAAAAAAACTGCCCTACCTGCATGTGTAAGTTGTGTCGACAATCCGAAAGCAATGTTTGTACATGTGGCAGAAAGAAATGATATTGATAACGGAACTGAAATAAAATTGGGTACAATTTGCATAAAGTTACACCACGGCCGCCCTCAGTTGTATTGTCTTCAAATCATTTTGTTTTCAATTTAATATTTATAGTTATATTGCACGGGGTAGTCCTTTGGTTTTCAGATTGAGAGAAAATATGAAAAGTGAGTAGAAAACTCATTACTTGTAGTCGTGGTTGAAAGCCCCGTGTTGAGGTCGTGAAACCTGAATTCAAGTGAATCTATCCAACTACATTCAGAATTAGCTTATATCGAAAGGCAATTGGGATTATTTTCGTCAATCCGGAATATAACGTTATTCTCGTAGGAAAAGAAAATTGTGTCCTCCGGAAAAATTGAACACCATTCTTTGGTAGTCCGGATTCATTGGTTTTGCTTTTATATTAAACTGGAAGAGTATAAAAGCTGTATACCTCGCTGACTAGGGATGCCACACCAGGATGAGCCTCTCCTCAGTTTTTTAGAGCCGTAGACTAGAAATAGTCAGAAGAAATATCCTCGATTTCAAAAATAAAGGAATTTTGTTCGCAATAACCTATACTCCAAATTTACCTTATATTAATGAGTTTATCATTAAATAATTTTACCTGTAAATTTATAAATTTTCAGATGCTGACGAGATGTGAATGATCCCTTTTTGGTTGAGGCTTGTTAATCTCCTCTTCCGGTAGATTGATGTCAGGAAACTGTTGTTTGGGCAGCGCTCGTCGTTCTCGTCAACTTGGGTGGTGAATTTGACGCTGTTGAGCCAAGATCTCTTTAAGAAAGATATCTTGGAAAAGAGAGACAATTTTTGGAGAGCTAACCTAGATAAAACCAACATTTAGAACGGGTGAAGAAGGCCTTACCTTTATGCCAATCGAATCATTGTTTAGCTAAATAACATCGAAACGGTTTTTTCTTTCCCTTACAATCGAGTATAATGAAAAAATCGGCTTCTTCGAAAGAAAACATCCAGGGTCAGAAATAATTTGTTAAATTAATGATTGTTTACAATACCACTGCGTGTTCATGAGGAAAGCATTGTTTTATCCCGCAAAAAAAACGAGGACCTTTCAATATCATAACTGACTGGACGTAACTGAAAGTAACTCAAATAGGCTCAACGAAAAAGAAAAACAATTTTGAGATTAATTTGGGGGCCGAGAAAACTTTTTATACAGCACAGAGTAGTCTCGATAGAGGACGACCTCTACCATATCCATAAGGATTCCAGACCGCACAAATTCACGAGTGTAAATTGACAATAAAGTTGGCATGAAACGAGCTTCGTGAGACTAACCACGAAAAATGTATTTTCACAAGTAACTGTCAACTTTATTGTCGATGACAAAGCCAGCAACCGAATTCTCGTCACCCGGTGGACTTGTCCTTTGAAAATCCTGTGACGTCAAACGTTTGTTCCTTTTATTGTGAAGAAAGCTTACCTTCGAACGAAAATGTGCTGTGCACACCGACCAAAAAGATGACAATAAGAAAATACTGTAAAGGAAAGAATGGCAAGGAAATTCGCGGATCGACACGAACGTATGAATATTGTCAGTTACACCTGTCGATCATAGTAAACGTTCGCGTTGTGAACAGTTCTTAGCAAGTAAAACAAGAAAGATACATATGCCGTTGCATTGCTTTCAAAGATAATTATCACACTTAAGTACACGAGCTTGAACCGTAAGGCAATGTTATTCCAACAAAGAAGCATATCACTATGTGGGAATATCCATACAATCTCTAGCGGAAGCATTTTGCATTGCAGTTTTAGAAAGTTGCTCTTTTCGAAAGACCATGTTACAAGCTGTTTGATTAGTCGAACCTACTAGTTATAGTGGCGGAAGTATGCACTATACGTTAATCAACATTACTTGATTATGATGAACGCTTCTTTGTACCACTCATGCTCTGATGACAAAAAAAAAACTGCCCTACCTGCATATGTAAGTTGTGTCGACAATCCGAAAGCAATGTTTGTACATGTGGCAGAAAGAAAATGATATTGATAACCGAACTGAAATGAAATTGGGTACAATTTGCATAAAATTACACCCCGGCCGCCCTCGGACCAAGAAGACCTCAGTTCTATTGTCTTCAAATCATTTTGTTTTCAATTTAATATTTATAGTAATATTGCACGGGGTAGTCCTTTGGTTTTCAGATTGAGAGAAAAGATGAAAAGTGAGTAGAAAACTCATTACTTGTAGTCGTGGTTGAAAGCCCCGTGTTGAGGTCGTGAAACCTGAATTCAAGTGAATCTATCCAACTACATTCAGAATTAGCTTATATCGAAAGGCAATTGGGTGTTATTTTCGTCAATCCGGAATATAACGTTATTCTCGTAGGAAAAGAAAATTGTGTCCTCCGGAAAAATTAAACGCAATTCTGGTGTAAACTGTGAGCTTCGAGGAACAGATAATGTCTAAGGACAAATATCCGAGCATATTTTCACGCCAAATGAAGGCTATTGTGTTTATTATCCTTCAAATATTTTTCGCAATAAGCGGGCACAGATTAGTCTCAATAGAGAACGACCACTGTAACATCAAGTCAGCGGTTTCACCAGGCACATGGTGTCGGGAATAAAGGAGTGTTCTGTACATCCGCCATCTTGTGTGTGTTGCACCTTTACGATAACACTTCATGGTATCAGAAGTGGGATGGAACACCTGAAAGCGCCCGAGCCTCTGCTATTGAGTGCGGCGACAAATAAAGCCGAAACATGAAGGTGCTGAAAAATATCCTGGGATCTCTACAAAGTTGCGAGCAGACTCGATCAAAAAGAATGTCTTGTTTGGACTTCAGAGATAGATCGGAATAAAATTGACATCAAGGCGGAACGGTCGACGAATTTTGTAGCGACTTGAAAACTCTAGCTAAGAACTGCGACCTTGGTCATAAAGAATATTCGTGGATTACGTCTATGTTCGTGCTGGGCCTCGAAGATCCACATTCAAAGGAAAGGCTTATGGAGAGAGAACAGAATTTAGAGAAAAGGTTACAAACTGCTCGTGTTGCGAGGGAGGCAACGGGTATTTCATGTCAAGTGTCAGCTCTCAGCCCGCAGCTAGAGATTCAACATCTTCCTGAGGATATGTGCTGTTCCCAAGAAGGCCGTCATCTAAGCGTTCCCAATAACATCTCGATTGCTAGGTACACACAAAATCTTTCGAGGCTGATCAAAGAGCCTCTAATGATATAGCACCACAACTACTACTTCAAAAGCTAAATCGCTCAATCTTCCAAACGGCGGTCATTGCAGCGTTCCGATTATCCGGCGCAGCTACATCACCTGCACCATTACCTAATTACCATTACTTATCTTTCAGAACAAGGGTGACATCTGGCCTGTTTTGCGGTACCCGTTTATAAGCGATGATAGTGTTGTCCCACATCAGTTTCACCTGGTCATTCGTGATCAATAGCAGAGGATGGTGCTCCTACCCCTTTCCTCCACTTTTAAGGCCAAATTTCCTGCTCAATTGACAATGGACTCTTAATGCTACTTTGTCAAGGCACTTTCCGTACTCAATCAGTGCGCTGACCTAATGTATCCACTCACTGTCTGCCACATTCTCCGAAGATCCTTTGCACTGCTGTCTGCACAAAGAAAATTGACTTGTTTTGCGGATGTGGCACTTGACCGAGTTGGTTCTCAAGGCGTAATCTTGCGCAGCGCATATCAATGCGATTCTTCAACGGCAATTCTTCTATATCCCTGACAAATGCACCATGGAAAGGCCCGTCAGTCTATTCGCTAACCATTCGTGCACAATATCTTCTTTGGTCGAGCCCACAATCCTTGCCCCTCACCTTACCACTGCTTTTATTGCATGCGCAACAACCGCTAGTCATATGATAATACATGTACTTTCTTTTACAAAAAAAGACATTATTTCAAGTGAAACATATTTTGCTGTGAGTCATGTTGAAAAATGTTTGGTTTGTGCCCCGGGAAAAAAGTATTCTTGAGTTTTGCTAACGGACCTAAACTAAATAAACTTTAAACTTAGTCAACGGAATTAACTGAATTTGTAAACTAATAAAATTAATAACAACACATTGAATCACTCTAAATAGCCCACCCTCAACCACTGGAATCGCGAGCCGTGAAACAATTTTCATATATGAAAATCCCGTCAAAGCTGAAATTCATCTGATCAGATTACTACGATAAGCAGTGCGAATTTCCATAACAAAAAAAAAGAGGTCGAAAAGCCTGTCTTTTGAAGGTGGGCTTTTAAGCTTATGTAGATGAGCACACTGACGCGCTTATCTCAGCCAATCAAATGACAAACTTTTCACAGACCAAATCATGTGTCCGTTTTTGATGACAGGGCAAGTAGAATACCCGAAAAAAAAAAACGTTTTAGAGCATAGTAAAAGTACAAACAAACACAAGCCACACTTTAACTGCAGTAGGGAAGTCAATCCAGGGCACAAGCCTATAGCTCTCATCACATGTACTGCGCCAAACCCCGCTAGATTTAAGGACACAAACACCCACTCGTGTCCATGCATAGTGATACTCGCTTCAACCAAACAGCTCAACTTGGGTGGTGCACGCGCTTTAGTTCCCGTAGCCATAAAAAAAAGGGTAAAACGCCATGTATATCGAGCTCATGTGTGAGCGCGCGAGTTTCAATGCACGCGCTGTAGAAGCGAACTGACGAAACAGACCAAGTGGTGCATCGTCACAAACAAAGTAAAAGACATCTGTTCAGGTTGTCGCGATCACTTTGGTAAAAAAAGATGGACAGTGGAATGCGATCATCTTTAGTAAGCTTACTTACAATCATCATCCTTTGTATCCCCACCGCTGCGATTGTTTCAATCTCGTTACTGATTTGTCTGCTCGATATATGCTCCAGTGCTTTGGACAAGATCTTTGGCCTTGTTCAACTCGAGTTAGACTTATTCGATGAGCTGCATGGGTGTGAAGATGACGAGGCGATCGTGTGGGATAAACATGGCTTGTTCATAGCCTTCATCAAAGGCGAAGATGTGCAAGACCTCCGCCAGAAGAAAAAATACCTCAAACCTAAAGAAACGATGAAGCGTCCAATAGATGCCAGACAATTTTGCTTAGAAAATCGTTCCGCTGGACGACAATCATTAAAATCTTTCCTTGCTCACACTGACTTTTCTGATCAAAGCAGTAGTTCTTCTGGTGTTGCGTTTACTCCCAGGCAAGCTTTAGCACTTGATGGAGTAAAATATCGGGATAAAGAAACCAAAAGAGTTTCTTTCAAAAAAGAGCACAAACATCAGAACCAAGTCACAGCAGAAATTAGAACTGAAGTGAACTTCAAATATGGAGAGACTGTCCTGAGCTTCCGTAAGCCGATGCTGGCTCAACACAGTTCGGGCAAGAAAGGAAATCTAAATCAAGATAAGTGGCTTCCGATCTTAAAGAGAGATGAAAAGAACAAGAGAAACAAAGCCTGGATTGTCGCTTCTTTCCAGCAAGCGAAGGTAGAAAAGAATAGGACATTTCAAGAAACTGATTGGTCACTTAGCTCAAGTGTTAACAATGAAAGACCAAGAAGTACGGACTCGATCAACGCCTCCTCCAGTCTCTTTAGAAACGAAATGCTAGAAGGAGATAAAGGACTTAATGCCAAGAAAGAGAAGAAGAAAAGCGAACCTGTCTGCGATATCTGCTACACTCGGGTTAATGTTGATAAAAATGTAACACGCCCACAATGCTCTGCTGTTCGTAGAGGGAAGAAAAGAAGCAATGCTGCGAACCAAAGTTATTCCATTTCACGCATTAAAGCTAAGAACAGAAGGAAAGAACAGAATGCAGTCACACAGTCCAACGAGAAGAAGAAAAGACGGAACGAAGGGAGAGCTAGTTGTTTCAACTCACCTTTAACGACATCCGACCCGTCTGCAAAGAAAAGACGGGAGGAATATTATACTGCAGTCCAACGGCGCCGTCAAATGTCATTGGCTTCAAGGAATGGGAATGTGTCTCAAAGCTCCTGTTCCAAACCAAGGAAGCGAAAAGTAAAGGAATCGAGGAAAGCAAAACTGAGAAGAGCAATTGAATGGCCGGTCAACGGCAGTGCTTTTACAATCGCACAATTAGAAGCTAAAAACCAAGAATCATTAGGAGAACTAGAAAATACAAAGCGACCATTACCAGTCGCACCCTTAACTGGACAACCAATTGCAAATGAAACTGGAACATCTCAAGTGTCACTACCTACCTCACCATCCGTTACGGAGCTTGTATCCTTATTAGAGCGACTCCTTATTAAAGATTCTGTTGATCCTGCAGTCAGTGATGCCCTCGATGACGATAAAGTGGCCGGATGTGATAATGATAATGACGCAAACGTTACATGTAACGGCGACTTTAGCTATGGCAATAACGATGACGACGTGGAACACGACAGTTGTGGGAACGTTGAATATGATGTCGATAGCGATGCTGAATATGAAGTCTTCCCTGAGCTGCTTAGCTTGCCGCAGCAAGTTTTTAAAATAATCGAGGCACTGGTGTAGTTCATTCTCAAACATTTAGATGGTATACATTTCATCAATATCCTCGTTTACTTTAATTAAAATTTCTCCTCGATAAAAGCTTTTGGTATGAAAAAGTTGACACTTGCCTTTCCTTGCAAGAGGTAAAATCAACCTGAGGTACACGAAGGTCAGCTAACGTTTTGACAAAATGATTTTATTTCCTGGTTGTGTAAGTGCGTAATTATAAATAACATTGGCTCTTGAAAGCTGATAAAATCTTTTCAAAATGTAATATTAAAAATAAATGCACATAGAAGTGACACGATAAACCTTGTACTGGTTGACTTTCTAATGCCGCTCTAAAAAAAGATTTAGACAATTCGTGGGCGTGGTACAGAAGTGGTTCTGAAACGAGTACAAGGCAGTTTAAAGTTTTATTACATCCATTTAGCAATCACTGATGAACCTTGCAATCTCACTGGCTCTCAGCAGTGCGATTTATTCCCAAATCGCACTATTTTTTGCTCTAAATCGCACCATTTCCCCAGCCAATGAGAAAGGAACAAAAAAAACCAGCCAATCAGATTTCATGGCTTGTTTAAGGTAACCAATCAAATGGCAGGAAAATGAAACACAAAGAAAACTATTGTGTGGCGAATTTGGAAACTTTTGTTCCCAACTGGATCAATAAAATGTGACTATAATCCTGTAGTTTAGCTATAAATACTGACTGTATAATTTCTAAATGGATGTAATAAAGTGGTAATCGAACTCCGTGTCGTGCAAATTTTGGTCTGAAATCATACTTGTCATTTCAAATCAAACTCGTGCTGCGCGCTCGTTCGATTTTGAAATCACACGTATGATTTCAGACCAAATAGCACTCCGTTCAGTTCAATTACCATTATAAATTAAACTCCCCTGTAAAAAGTATAAATAACTTCAAAACGTCTTTTCCCCCACCTCCTTCCCTTGTCGAAACCGACTACTCAACGTTAACCATGCATACGACACAATGCCTCGCAAAACCCTAGCTGGGAGAAACAGCGCATTGAATCAGTGCTTACCATTACACATTCAGCTGTCCAAGTTTCTTCCTCAGGAAAAAACAAGACCTCGAACCCTGCTCGAGTTATTCTTTCCGGATTACTTCTCTTCCGCACTTGAAATCGTCGTCCTTTGTTTCCTCTTTCAATATCAGATAATCTTCTACCACTTGCATGCGTTAAATCAATGTCCCTTACGCGTGATGGCTAAATTCACCACCAAGCCTCGAAATCGAAAGTCATACTGGTAAATTTTAGCATGGGCTAAATCCCGAAGGAGCAAACTTGAAAGAAAACCCACGTGCGAACAGTATTGAAAGTCCAAATGACGTGAATGATTTGTACCAAGGAGTCTTTGTGGTGAATTTTGAGCATATGCCGTCACCATGCACAAGGCCTATTTCGCTTTTCTGCCAGGTGCCTTAATTATGATTTTGTCTTTCGTAGATGTAGCTTCAACTGATTAATGTTCAGATGTTGAAAATATTTTGGCAAATCTTGTCAACATTCACCCCAAGACAGGCCTCTCTTTTGACTTCGTAATCAGACCCAAACCTCAAATATTCAAGAAGAAGGAAAATCGAGAGAGTTAAGGACGGTGCCTACTAATTCAATCGTATTTTTGCGCGGTTGTATGGATATGCGGGAAAAGCAGATCTGAACAAGTGTTATTAAAATCCAAAAAGAAAATTGGGGGTAACCAGGCATTTCTCAACGATAATTAATCAACAATAAAAAAATATCCCTGCATTTGTAAGCACTACCGATAGGAAATCCGAGCATCTAGAGATGCGCAGAACGTATGCGCAATAACAATAATAGGCACCGTCCTTAATACTCGGATACCCAGGTTATCAAGAATTTAACGAAAAGACATTGTCATACCTTTTGGAATACAGGATGGTGCAGTAGTGAGAGCACTCGCCTCCCACTAAAGTGGCCTAGGTTCGATTCCCAAACTCGGCGTGATATGTGGGCTGAATTTGTTGGTTCTCTACTCTGCAGAGAGGTTTTTCTCCGGGTACTCCGGTTTTCCCCTCTCCTCAAAAACCAACATTTGACTAAATTGGCATCAATTGTTGATTTCAGTTTACAGTGTCCCCAATTAGTGCTCCAGCGCTAGAACGACTAGACATACTTAAAAATTCTTGATCTCAACAATATTAAAGTGCCCCTGTGATCAAAAAAACCACTTCCTTTTTTCCTTCAGATTTTGATAGTGTGTTTGCTTAACACCTGACTGGCAAAATTTTGAGCTTTGATTTTTATCCAAAGGCCGTTTACTTTGAGTGTAAGTTTTGGATTTCACGGTCCGCCATTACTCACGTTCAAAACTGACCGATTGGACCTCAGACGGTTGGATCCAGGGAAAAGTGACGTCAGAGGCTCACTAGCTTAAAATTTCAGCGTGTGAACGCAGCTTATTGTATATGCAAAGCGTGAGTTTAAAAGTCTGAAAGCCCAAAACCCCCGTGCTGCATATTAATTCTGAGGCGTACACACGTATTGCATTCTTAAACTAGTGAGCCTTTGACGTCATTTTCTCCTCGACCAGCTCTCTAAAGAACATGTTAGTAATGGCGGACCATTAAATAGGAAAATTACAGTTAAACTAAAGAGGTGTCTTTTGAAATCAAGGCTTAAAACGTGGGTCACAGTGTTTTGTTAACATAGTTTTGAAATCCAAAGAAAAATATGAATTGATTTTTTGGTCACAGGGGCACTTTAAGGAAAGGGAGATAAGGAAAAGTTCAGGTATTTCCAGAAATGCACGAACGACTTAGATATCCAACACGAAGTGTCCCTTTCAAGTCTCAGCATTTGCTGCCGCTTTTTAACTATAAGGTGCGTGTAAGGATTGGGCATTTTTTGGTCAGGCCAGGGTAACTGCAGCTGTTTATCTTTACGGAGGCATGACACGCAAAATGATGTAATTTTATGCCATCCAAAATGCCCAAAACGTAGTGACATTCTGCAATAACCACCTAAAACTGTTGAAAAACATAAAAGAAATACAGCAAAAGGAAGAGAAGCATGGATGAAACGGATTCCATTTGGGTAATCTTGATAAAAGTCGGCACGACGTTTTTCAAGTTTATGGCAAATCGCCTAAAAAAAAAAGGTCTTTTTTGCTCAGAATCATCTTGTTTGTGATGTAACGATAATTTTATCAGTAAAGGAATTCCACATTACTATTTTCGAGTTTTAAACTCCGGATAAACTAAAGATTTCCCCTAAACACCCTAAAATAACGTGACATAGCAGCCCCTTTTACTTCAGGGACACTTTAAGCTAACCGTTTCGTTTTCAAAGTGGTTTTTAGAAGCTCAGCTCAGACACCCTATTTCTTGTTGAACTAAAGCTCTATTTCTGCCTGTTTTCGTTCCTTTTACAGCGGTAAGCTTGTCACATTAAGAGGGAAAATTACGTCATGTAATTGTTACGAAATCCAATGTCATTTTGAGGGATGGCGGTGAATGTTAACCAATAAGGGAATAAACTCGTACAAATCTTTATATTTATTCCCCAGAGCCTCGAGATGATACCTTTTGTTTAGGACTGATGTTGTGAGGTGCAAGTCAGAGCACGCCAGCAACTGGGGAAATGGGCCTGGTAAAGTCCATTAAAAACCTAAACCACACATTATTTGGAAAATAAAGGTGAGAGGAGACGAAAAAAAAAAAGAGAAAAGAATAGTGAAATATTCACATCTTTAGAAAAGGCTTGTCAATTGTCAACCAAAAAAAGGTTATGTTTACGACGTTAACCTACAATAACGTGATATGTCTGGGTCCATTCACGAAGTCCTAAGAACTTTTTGACCACAATAATCTTCACGAAAAGAGGAAATTACGACACCCGAAAAGCACACGATCAGTTTTCCGGCGGCTTCAGAAATATACCCCATATCTACGCGTGTTTGACTCTGCTTTAACTTAAAACCGAATTGATCCGAAAAGTTAAGAGCAAATGGATAATTTAACCAAACGCCTTCTTCAGAAAAGATAATGTAAACAAATCAAAATATCAATTATGATAGAAATAAGTATAGAGTTAGGAGGGCCTAAGTTTAGGGTTTAACCCAGGAGATATAGTACAGAGAGGATCGGACTAAAATGTAACTCAGGGTGCGTTCGATTGACGGTATTCCGGGATAGGAATACAGTACAAGGAATAGAAGTTAAAAATCCTTTGTTTTTACGAAGATTCACCTTAAAATTGTCAAACACCTGATAAAATGCTATTTTCAACATTTCTTTATTATCCTTGTTGCTTCAAATCATCACTCTACGTATTCTTATTCCGGAATTGGGACAATCGAACGCACCCTAAATTAAAACGAAATACCGATGACACATGTGCACCTTCAGGTATCCATATATACATACAAACAGCTCTTACAAACCTAGGGATGTGCCTTAAGTTAAGGTTCGCGTTTTTTTCAGTTGAATTTAAAGCGTGAATGCGAAGGAAAAGGGCCATAAACTGAAAACAAGAAAAATGCTGTATGACTAGAGAAAACTATGTTAGAAAGATATTTATTGCATCTATAAATATTTAAATCAAACAACTAAAACGAACTTTGAAATTTTGGGAGACGCAGTGGAGTACGCTGTCCGTTGGATAGGCCAACGATGTCAGAGATCCTTTGTTGTCAGTCAGAAAGTAACGCAATCGTTAACAATTTGCAGGGGTCTGGACGCAGCTCTACGACGGCGATGCATCGACGGCAACGTCATCTCAAAATATGATTTTGCACTATCGTTACCCTGTCACGATCATTCCATCTCGTTCACGTCGCACAGTGTCGGCGAAATGATTGTTTCGTGGCGTTGTCGTCCCCGTAGCCGTCGTCGTTTCTTAAACTCACGGAAACAAAAGGGCGTTATTCTAAACACAACAGATATGCATCCCAATCTCGACTCCAGAGTTCTGGGGAACCCTGAAACAAAGTGTTTTCTCATTGGTTTTCGTTAAGAACAATCAAAAGCGTCTCTAATTCGTGCATTCATGTTAGCACGAGGAGTGAGCAGGCGATGTAGGGTTCAAAGAGCCAAATTTTGGCTATAAGAACCCTACGGCGCATGTTCTCCTACACTGAGTTTCCCAGAGCCTTGGGTCGATCCGAGGCTCTGGTGAAGAGAATGATATGCATCCCGGCATATCGTCCAATGAAATGAGAGGTTGAAAAGGGCTGGGTGGTATCCGAATTACAGTGCGGACGATCTTTAGGACCCGGAAAAAATCCAATCGATTGCAATTATTGCAAAAATTGCCATCTCACTACAAAGGCAACTATCAAACTGATTCCAAATGATCAGAAACATGGAAAAGAACGGTAACGTGAGAATGACGCAGATGGCACTGCTTTTCTTTGCATGGAAATATACGACCCTGTACACTTATGAAACATTTTTACATCTTCGAACAAAGTGGTGTTTCAATACAAGCTCGTCTTCTTCATGATGCGAAGGAATTCTGCTTCGTTGATTTCCCCATCGCCGTCCCTGTCGGCTTCGTCAATCATTTCCTGGGAAAACAGAGATTATTATTTTTACTTTAAACGAAATTCGAAAAAAAATGCGACTGAAGATCATTTTAAGAACTTTCTCAGGAAAGTTAACCCTGGACTGAACTCGAAATATGAAACCGATAGCGACTTCTTGAGGTCGATCCAACATGAAGATGACCCTAAGCAAACTCCCTAGCTTGGCTAGTAAATACTGTAACCAGTTCCTCTGCCTATTCAACGAAGAAACCCACCAAAGGCAACATAAAATTGTCCCTTTAAAGCAACAAAGCAGATTTCATGATGATTTTCTCCATTGCACGTTAACTTTGCAACACGAACATAATATAGTACGGACATTTTTTTTGTTTCTTCTCACCCAAAGGAAAAATATACAAAGATCGATCACTGTCTTACTTGTAATTCTTCGTCCGTTAAATTTTCGCCCAGTTCTTTGGCGACTCTCTTGAGATTTTTAAATGAAATTTTTCCCTGTGAACAAAACACATTGACATCACGTACATGTATGCTTAATAACGTGTCGAGCACATCGTGGTGTACACTGGCAGAAAAACAAAGCGTTTCCGATAGATGCGCTGCGAATTAAAAGCAGTTGGGTATTACAGCGGTTTATTCCCTCAACGACATTTCTTCATATTTCGAGTAAGATTTAGGTGGACGTCAATCAAATGTTTCCATGACGAAATCGGAATTAAACCGCCGCCAAGAGAACAAAGACTACTGTTATGGATACATTTCATTGACGTCCACCTAAATTTGAATTTCGAAACATGAAATTCTCCGATCTGCTGTGCATGGAAAATGGCCAGAGATAAAGTGAATTTTGCGGGGTTTGCGGAATGACGCAATCCGAGGCCATTCAGTGCTTTCTGTGAGTTAGATCTATCTAACACAACTAATTTGGTAGATTAAACGATGCAATTTCCACCCTTTCACTTCTTACGGTACTCTAAAAACATCTTAGAACCGATGCACAAATAATTTGCGTTAAACAAGTATACTTCGGTTGACACAACATCATTAAAGGGGAACATACACTTCCTGAAAAATCAGTTCTTAGCAAACATTGTTCTAGAAAGGTACATTTTCATGGAGGTTCATTTGTACCATTACTTATTACTTTCGGGTTAGCCTGCTTCCGGAGAAAGGATAGCAAGTTTTCTAAGTGACGTGTCGGGGACACAGGCTAATTCCTTTACTGCATGAACAATTCTTTGGAGAGACCGGTTGAACAAATTGCTCAAGGAACTACCAAATGATTACAAAACTGAACAAAATTGTTCCGACTACATATTGTGACATTTACATGAAAACAGCATCAGCGGTCTACACGGTCCACCACAGCTTTTTCACCAAAAATTATAATGACATCACATTTTTTGTTGTTGAGATGGTAGACCGTAGGAAAATGGAATACACGGTGTGTACAGGATTTCCAACTGTGTAAACGTTGTTATGAAACATCTATTAATGTATAGGATTGAGTAGAAGAGAAAGTAGTTGAATTGTGCCGTCTAAAAGGTAAGATTTTCGACTGTAACGCCATCATTACAGTTTACGTCACGTGTAGGAACACAATTAATGGTATTGTGTCACATACATGCATGAAAATATAATACGCGCCGTGTGTAACTTTTGGAGCATCAATTCTGTTGGGGAAAGTACAAATGTACTTTGCTCACTTTAATATTTGGTCCGGCGTTCTCTGCTAGCTACAAAAAGGGCCAAACGCTTAAACATTGATGTTATCGTGTTCTCAATAATATCCTTAGGCGTTGAGTACAGTGTGATTTGCACTTGGCGTGCAAACTCTTGACTTGTTTCGGAGCTTATACGCTACATGTATCTAAAGCTTGTCGCTTGTTTAAGTTGCCGGCTTACTACATAAAAAATAATTATTCTCTATAGGATTCAAATCCGGATTGCCAAAGAATAGGGATCATTCAGATAATCTCGGAGGAAAGGAGTAAAGACATTCCTCAAATTTAGTCCGTTAGAAAATAACTACAATAAAAGCCCTAAAATACCCCCTTCCCCTTCCCCACCCAAAGCAATGTTGTTTATGAGAAGACTTTTTGGCATGGGTCGGTTAAAAATGGTACGCGTACCATAAAAAAAAGCTGTGTTTCTAAAACACCCTTTAAAAGGTTTATTGGCTCCTTTATTGTCTGATTTGATGTGTTTACTATAACTCACAGCGACCGGTCAAAGCATGACATCTTCTCTTTCTTTGGGGAAAAATCGCTGGCAAGTGTATTCAAAGTGCCTGCTACCGCCGGCAGCCGGCAGCCGGCTGCCACTATTAGACACTTCGAAGTGCAGTTTTATACCAGGGGCCAGTTGTTCAAAGCCCGATTAAGCCAATCCTGGGTTATTGGAAATTTAATTGCAACTAATTTATAAAATTATACGATGGTGATTTCAATGGCCAACTACAAACCTTGGTTGCTGTTTAATGTCGGCTCAGAATTCATCGTCTTTCGAATAACTGAGCCCAGGGGCGCGGGTCAACAAGACCTGACCGAAAGGTTATGTAAGGGTTATAATGTTCAGATGTTTTGAGGAATACAGAAATAATGTGGATTTTTGTTCTCTTAAGCAACCTACCGACGCCGAAGAGCACAAAAGGATAGAAAGAGACAGGGACGGGTACATGAGACTCTTGGGGCTGGACACACCTTCATTCTTTAACCTTGGAACCCTTGCCTCCGAGTTCGAACGCGTTGACAGCAGCTTTGAAACCGCAGATCTGATTGGTTCAGTGCTTCGAAATCTGCATACTCCAGATCCAGACGCCGCTATAGGCAGTGACAACCCGGTAACCGCAAAACAAGTTGAAATTTTGGAAAACCAGAAGACTCTTCTGCGCAACCAGCAGTGGCTTGATCAGACGTTAGGGACATCCTCTCCTTACTGCCCGCAAAAACACCAGCTGTTCGCACCTTTTCAAAGTCAAGTCATCCAGGTACAGGCGACAGTCCCTACTACGGCAGTTTGACCACTGACTCTTTCTTCCACACCGTCTACCTCGTTGCCTGCCACTCCGTCAGCCGTTTGATCTGCCACATCATCGCTTGGTCCCATGGACGAGAATACGTTGGATGCAGACTACCTGTTCCAGTTATCCACGAGGTCATTAGGTCACGCGCAAATTTCGCAGTGTATACGTTAAAAGAACTATTCAACCCTTACGAATTGCAAGGAAGAAATATCGCGGGAGTTCGAGGCAAGGAAAGAGTTGACCCAAAGAAATTAAGAAAATTGTGCAAAAACTATTACCTGTTCCAACAGCAGACATTGAAAAGGGGTGGAGGGAACGCCACAAAGCGATGGATGAGTTTTACGCCGACCTACCTGGCGTCGTAAAAGAGCTATTTAAGGGAAAATCAGTCGTTGTCTTTTTGATGTATGTGTCCATGATTTTTTTCACTCTTTGTTACAATTTTTGTGTTGAGTCAATAAAAACGTGTGTTTTTTTTTACTCGCGTGTTTAGCGCATGTAAATTGAGTGTAAATTGCGTGCAATATGGCGTCTTTTCGCGCAGGAAACACGCGTGTAATGCTGACATACCCGCGGCCTGTACTGTATGGTACCCCTCGTCCCCCCCCCCCCCCCCCCTCCCCCTCCCCCCAACTCTGGAATACCATACAGTGAATTCAAAAGAATCTTTGCTCTAAAATGAGGCTTGGTAGGCTAATTAACATATTAGCAAAATAATAATAAAGGAGGTACCATTTATGAACAAGGTCTACAGTTCACGGCCAGTATTTGGTAAACACTGTTCTTCCTGCAGTTTACCCCGTTTACAACCTGACAGATTTTACATTTAAGAGTCTACAGTGTATTACAGATTCATGGATCTTTTCCTTTTTTCATTTTGCAACAACGAATTAAGATATCATATGCATCAAACTCACCGTGTTATCATCATCGAATAACTTAAAAGCTTTTAGAATTTCCTCTTTGGAATCTTTTTCGCTCTGCAAAGTAAGAAAAAACGTAATGAACACCTCAAGGCCACATACAGTGCATACAGTAATTTTCTTTCCCTAAAGCCAAGAGACTGGGAAAAGATTTCAACATCCGTTTCGGGCAATGATAGTTCGATTACTCAAGGACATTCACAATTAGATTCTTGCCCAAATCGTTGCCTCCACAATCTTTAGCCTTTTGCATTGTTGAAAACCGAGATCTGATTTGATGAGAAAGAATACTGTTAAAATGCCTGATACTAAAATTTTATTTGAACTTTGCATTCTTTTTCGATATAGCTTGTTCCAGGCTCTCGCAGGGTTGGGACGAGCGAAATTGTGGCAAGGACGAGAAAAGGTCAAGCGAAGATTCCTGCCGCCCCACGACTACTCCCTTCTTAACTTGATTTTTTCTCGCCTGCGCCTCAATTTCGCTCGTCCTTACCAGTCGAGACACTAGAACTGGCTATTTTCAATACAACAGTTGGATAATTGTTCTACTTGACTGCGACAAGGTACAGGGGCACCCTACGTCGATTTTCGGAAAATATCTGTTCGGAAGACGATTTGAGATCTAGAATTTTCGGAACATTTGTTGTAAAATTTCTTGCTTCCCTGCCTCTCCTATGATTTTCGAACACTGTAAAATAGTATAATTGCCCGGATTTGTACCCTAAAAAGGTCACCTAGCATTTTCGGGAGACTTTTTTCTGGCTGAAATTTTCGAAAAGTAAGTTTTGATCCCTATAATTTTCGGATCACTAGACTTTCAGCTAGGAAATCCGAACAGATGAAAATTTTTTTGGGGTTGAAAAGATGCCTATATCTACCGTTTAAATACTAAAATACGTGTGACAGTGCTGTGTTTAAGTTGTTTTGAACTAGGTATATTCTCGCTGGGTGCCCCTGAAGGTATAAAGCAGGCAAAGCCCTTGAACACTTTTTTTACGAACAAAAAAAAACTAATGCAATCGTTTCACTCTTAAAGTGAATAGGGGTGTAACGATTAATCGAATTCTCGATTAATCGCGATTATGACCGTTCGGTTCGATTCGCGATTATTTAATTCCACGTTTCGATTTTGGTTCGATTTTTTGCATACCTTTCCAAAAGTGCCCTCAGTGAGTCATTATATTGTAAACTTAGAATCCAGATCTCAATAAGATGTGCGTTTTTCATTGACAATCGATCAAAGACGCTAACTTGCAGTTCTTGCGCCATGTTGCTTGGTAAAAATGTTGCCCCTCTACCACCCCTTGAGAATTTCCAATAAGGCAAACCATGTGCGTGTTCATTGTCACGTTCTCAAACATGGCGACGAATGACCAAGCGATTGTGAATCCGCCTGCTTCTTTTCGATCCGCAGTGTAGAAATATTATGGTTTTCCGACTGAAGACGGAACAACAGACAAGTCTAAAACTATCTGCAAAATTTGCTTCGCAACTTTCAAGTATTGTGCGGGTTCGACCTCAAGCATGAGCGCACACTTAAAAAGTCAACACAGCATTGATGAAAAGTCAGAAGTGTTGCAGTCAAAGACGGCAAAAACTTCGCCGGGTACCAAAAACAGTACTGAAACTGAACAGTCAAAAAAATTCAGGATGTTCTGGAGATTAAGTTGCCGCGGTCGGGCAACAGAGCAACGGCAATAACGAAGTCTATTGGAGTTTTCATTGCAAAGGACACTGAGAGTTTAGGGTTGCATGTTGTTTACATTGTGTATCATCTTGCAAGAATTAAAAATCATTAATATTTTGCATAATCGAATCGAAATAATCGAAACCGAAAGGAAATAATCGAAATCGAAATCGAATCGAATCGAAAGGAACTTGAATCGTTACACCCCTAAAAGTGAACAAGTTACATGTACGTCTTTTTTCATTTGCTGTTGTTGAAATGTTCATTACCATAATGTACATGTAAGTACGTAGTTACAAAAACAGCATGATGGGTACTATTTCAAATCCTGTTAATACATGTACATGTATGTATATGTAAAATTATAATGTAAGGGAAATAACTTTAAATTATATATATATGTAATATTTCTGACAGCTAAATTGAAGAGCACTATACAACAGAGTCGACAAAAGCACTCTGAAAATCTTACCATTTTTGCCGTCATCATTTGAAGAAACTCATTGAAGTCGATTGTGCCTGGGAAACAAAGGAATTTCCAAAGTTTTCATCACACCACAAAAAAACTAGAATACGAGTTTTCACCTAACACATTCAAGAAAATACAATACAATACAATAACTTTATTTAAGAAGGGAAACGTAACAACCTAAATTACAGTTTTCTAACTTATGACCCCAACAAAATTGTTGTTAAAATTAGTTTGGAGAATTGGACTCAATCATGCATATTATTAAATGCTGGATTACAAAAATTAATATGCAAAAAAAAAATGTATGCACATGTATTTAGATTGTCTACAATTGGTTGTACAGTTTAAGCAAAGGAAGGAAAACCATGGCTCTAGCTCACTTCATTTGATACTATACAGGGATACAACAGAACTATGTAACTACAGCATTTGGAATACTCAAGTCCGATGTACTGTGAATGCTGTTTTGGGAATTATTGTTATTATTATTAATTTTATTTTGAAAATGAAAAGAATAACACCCAAATGAGCAAACGTGACATCATACATGTACATGTACATGTACATGTATATGTTATTGAAATTGCCAACCATTGTAAACTTGGAAAAAAATCAGAGTTTCCAGATGGGATTTGAACCCACAACCCTCTATGATCAAGTCAGAGAGTCTCCAGATAGAGTCTCCAGTAGCTCAGTGGTTTGAGCATCTGACTAGATCACAGAGAGTTGTGGGTTCAAATCCCATCTGGAACTCGGATTTTTTGCAGAGTTTCCAATGGATGCAGCTTTGAAAGGAACAAAAGTCTGTTTATTCTGCTCCTGATAGCAGAATAAAGGTGTCTGGATTACGAGCACTATGTGTTTATTTGGAATAACTACATGTATGAATAAACTGCCTCTTATAACCCCTGTACAAAGAGAAACAAACAACAAGCACAGCTGTTACAGCTGTACAGGTGTAGGTTGATTTCGAGTCAAGTTGAAGCCAGTGAATACTACAATAACATTGGCATTTGACAACCAAATTACAGTTATATAAAGAGTAGACAATAAAATGAATAAATAAAGTTATAGTTCACTAGTAATTTTCTAATTTTTGGATACCCAAGAGGGCTTACGGTGTATCTACATGCAGGGGGCCCTATGACTTTGCTGGGTTGAAAGCAACATTTAATGTTTCTGATGTTTTGACATGATTTTCATGTGCCTAATACCACTAGTCGCAAAGTCTTACTGACAATAACATTCCTCATAAGATCCTACAGTGAACATGAAGGTTCCCTTTGCAAAAGATCAGCCATTGGCAAAACCCGGATCAGACCGGATCAATGACAAAATTCCTGCTAAAAGCAGACCTTCACCAGACAGCGTGCTTAGGGGGGAATAAGTCAAATTCTGTGCCTTTCTCCTTTGTGTAGTTGTCTCCTCATTTTTTGGGTCTCATTGAAATGTTTTTTTTTTCCCCAGAGGTGATAACAGATTCCGAAGTAAAATTACATGTATGAAAGATACGAAGTGAAGAATTGTCGTCAATAAGCAAATTGACTGTGTATGCAACTGTCTTCTTCTTCAAACATGAAAACTGACAACAATTGTTTACCTTACCCCAGTCCCTGACAATTGTACAATAGCCTGATTTAGCAACAGAACAACCCATCCTCTACCTCTGAAATGACAATTATCACCTATTTCTAATTTTCCCTAAATCAACTGTTATCCTCAATAATATAAAATGCTTAGCGCTTGATAAGGATTATGGGAAATGTATACCTATTTTTAAAATCTGAACCGCAGTGCATGAACTTCCAGGACTTGAACCCGGGAAAGTTCACATAAACACTAGACTACCACATCGCTAACTGCCCAAACATTATTATTTTTTAATAATTATGTATTTTTTCTTCCACATGCCACTGTAAGCATGTATTATCACCCACTAAAGACATGTTTAAACAGGAGAAAATGTTGGTTACCAAATCTCAAGAGAAAGCTAACCATTTTAAAATCAAGCACTAGACTTCACCACTTGTCAGCAATTACTTGATATAATAATACTAATTAGTGTTGGTAAATAATCGATACAATTGTCAGCCAGTTGATCTCTAGTGGTTAAGTGGATAAAAACGTTTCCTGCTCCGGGTTCAAATCCTGTCCAGGAATGCAACTTTTACCACAAGTCCTGGGACAGAGTAATCTAAATTAACGATAACAGTCAATCCTGGGACTGGGGTAAAGAAAAGAGTTGTTGTCAGTTTTCATGTTTGAAAAAGTAGACCATTGCATACAGTCAATTCGCTCATTGACGACAATTTGTTACACCGCATCTTTCATAATTCCGCTTTGGAATCTGTAATCACATCTGGAAAAAAAACATTTTGATGAGTCTCAATAAATGAGGAGAAGACTACACAAGAGACAAAGGCACAGAATTCAACCTCTCCTCTCTTCAGCACGTTTTTTGGTGACCGTCTACTCTTGGTGAGAATTTTGTTATCGATCCAGTCTGCGTTTTCTCAATCCGATCAGATCTGATCCGGTCCGGCAACAATCTGTTCCGATCTGGATTGTGCCAACAGCCAAAAAGATCAATCCTTTTTAGAATGCAAGTTCTTTTTTCAGAAAGTTAACCTACAGTATTAATTTTTATCCTGTTACTGTTACACTGGAATAGGAATTGCTATCAAAAAATACCCAACCTTCATGAATGAATGAATTTACTGTAATTGTTGCATTTTACAATGTTCATTTAGTAATATTATTAATAATTATTATTTCTACTAATGTGTGTACCTGATCCATCTTTATCTATGTCTGATATCATTTTCTTGATTTCTTCCTTTTTGGGTTCAAAGCCGAGTGCTCTCATGGCCACCTAGAAACAAGTAATGTCCATTCATACTTGAAGATGTGAACATCTGTACATGCGTATTTAACTTTTTCGACTTGGTGGGAAAATTATAAATGTATATGTAGGTGGGGAAAACATCAACTTTATAGAGTATATTCTCCACTTGCACTGTTTTGTTGCTTCTAAGCTTGAGACTTAAAAATGATTGTGTCATGTACAGTATACTCTAAATGTGACCCATATTGAACGGCCTTTGTCTTGTCCACTGAAAAGTTATTATAAAAATAATACATGACTTGCATGTACATGTACCTTCAGTTCTTTAGCATCAATTGTCCCTGAGCCATCAGTATCGAAAAGGTCAAATGCTTCCCTGATTTCTTGCTTCTGCTCTTCCGTAAGTTCTGGTTTGGGCCCTGATACAAATAGTAGCATTTGGCAATAAATGATGAAAGTTTATTATTGTGTGAAAAATGTACAATTTACATTATCACACTTACACCAGGCCGGCGCTTACATGTATCTTCGGTTTCTGTAGCATGAAGCGACTAGGAGTATTTCTACTCCCCCCTGGATGGGATGCTAGTCCATCGCAGGGTTACCCCCACGATTTTGGCCAGTACCCATTTATACACCTGGGTGGAGTGACGCACAGTGAGAGTAAAGTGTCTTGCCCAAGAACACAACACAATGTCCCAAGCCAGGATCCGAACCCGGACCACTCCATCCGGAGTCAAGCACACTGACCACGAGGCCACTGCGCCTCCCTTAGGCATTGGATATTAACTAAAGGTAAAAAACAAATTGAAAGTGGTTCAGCATTGTCTGTACTAGTGGTGGGAATCGGTTGAGATTTCACAATCGATCATCAGAAATAATCAGATTGCCCCAACCGATCGATCATCGATTATAATCGGAAAAATCTACCAATAAGCATTCCACATATTTTTCATCTAAATAGAAGTCAAAGTGGGCCCTTCCTTCACTTGATGAAAACCAAAATATTCCCACACTTTTGACCTGGCGTTTCCAGGATAGCCAAAGATCTCCAACTCGTCCATTTTAGCCACCATGTTGGACTCGTCAACAACATGTAAGCGAGGCATGTCTGAGAGAGGACACTGGGAATTGGGGAGAGATTGGGGAGAACGAAACAAACATTTTCAAGCCAAAACGAACAATTGTTCATCTCAGATAAGAGGTGACTTTATCTTCCGCTGGTGATTGGTAAATACATTTGAGATCTATTTCAAAACTTATTTTGGACGGTAGTGATACTACAAACGCGAAACAGTGAGCTTGTAATTTATGTTTTGGTTCAGTTGTTTACAAAATACAAAGGGCTTAGCATGCCACATCTTTCAAATAAGCATGAGGTATTTGAAGTGACAACAACACAGCGAACAGGGTACCGCCAGGTAAACACAGGCAATCTTAGATTATATCTGCTGTTGTGACTTACATGTAGAAGTTAGAGTCCATGAAAAAAGACAACTCACACAAGAGTTGACAATACTTTTATTTGTCCCCAATAAATTTTTAATTTTTCGGCGACAATCGATTATGAAAAAAGCAAAATCGATTGTCGTGTTGCTTGAACTTTTCGATCAACTTTCGATTATAATCGATCATCGGCCCACCACTAGTCTGTACTCTTATCAACAACGATAAATTATTCGTCATCACAGCGGTCAAAATTTGTTGTGGACTCACTGACTAGGCTGTGCCTTGTGTGTGCCCAGTGAGTCCACCATAAAAATTAATATTAATTTTGACCACTGTGATGACGAATAACGTTGTCGGTAAGAGTACAGACAATGCTGAACCACGTTCAATTTGTCAAGTTGACCACATACATGTACATGTAGAAGTGTTCAACACAACTACAGCTGGTAGTTGTTTTCCCCTTACACTTATGCTACAATATGGACTTCTTTGCCAGAATTCCCCAATAATCCAAATTGGGTACAACGACATTTGACTTACAATTTGTGACCCCTTCCCTTCTAAGAGTGACATTTAAGATTCTGCTACGTCTAAAACCCAACAATTTTATTCTTCAATGGGGGCCACTCTAAATACATGTAGGGGTTAAAGGGTTAAGAACATCCAGGTCCACTCAAAAACCTTTAACACTTTCCCAGCTACATAAGAATGACACTTGTAGATTTTACTCTAACACCAGACGATTTTAATCGTCAATGGGTACCAATTGCAAATTTTGTAAGGGGTTAAAGGGTTACATGTACATGTATGTCAGTAAAC
>NC_090872.1:47677742-47707742 GCF_036669935.1 Montipora foliosa
CATCGACCTGGTATAGGATCCCTGCTCAGCAGTGATCAAGCCTAAGCTCCGATCTTAACGTGCTTCGTCTTTTGTCAAGTTTGGTAACCAACCTCTTCCTTTAACTGTCTACCAATCAGTGTTCGACTAGCTGGCATTAGTGCCTGACAATAGTTTAATTTTAGTTAGTATTTACCGCATAAATATCGTACATGGTTCAGAAAGAGCGTTAACGTTAACGCCCTGCTATGATACCTGTAACGATGCGCTGGTCATTTCATCTCGTATTTCACGCTGGCTTTTCGAAAGACGGGAACAGTTGTGTATGGATTTGTTTTATCATATTGCAAAGCGTGAGAATCAGTCGAAAATTAAGTATAGGTTTACCTCTCTTCGATCTCACTAACCATAAGCATAAACTAGGGTGCGTTCGACTGGAAAATTCGGATTTACAATGTAGATATTGAAATCTGGATCTTCCGATTTCCAATCGAACACAAAATCTGAAAACGGATCATGTTTGTCGCGGATTTCACTATGAATCTTCGGATTTCCAATGAACACAAACTCTGAAAACTGATTTTGTCACGGATATCATTTCATGTCAGGAAAGATTGCAATCAGTCAAATCCGCGACAAAATCCCTTTTTTAGGTTTTGCGTTCAATTGGAAATCTAACGATCCAGAGTGCTTTTGATTGGGAAATCCGGATTTAGATATTAAAATCTGGATCGAACACAAAATTTGAAAACGGATTTTGTCCATGTCGGGTAAGGATTTCAACTAAAAATCCAAAAATCCGTTTTCGGATTTTGTGTTCGATTGGGAATCCGAAGATCCAGATTTTAAAATCTAAATCCAGATTTCTGACAGTGACTCGTTTTTAAGCGACATGGTGACTTTAGAGCGGTGTTGCTATTAACTTCTGTGGCTTAGTAAATGATGACGTAAATCAAGTATCAACAAACTTGTTGACAAACTTCAAAGAATTTCTGATAAACATGCACCTAAGCGTTGCCTGATAAATAATAAAACGAAACGACGCCTAAATAAGCCATGGATTTCTAATGCCATATGCACTTCAATTAAACGGTAACAGAGAATCAGGCTTTAAATCTCACTTAACTAAATTAATAATAATGATCCGAACAAAGTAAAGATCTTTAAAATATATCCCAATAAATTAAATTGAATTAAGGAAGCAGCAAAAAAAAAAAAAAAAAAAATCTTAGGGCCCAATTTCGTTTTAATAGTGAGAACGTAAAAACTGCCTGAAAGCTAATCGGTATAGTCATATAATCGGTATAGTCGTATAGTCATAGGTTTTGGGGCCATACAAAACCAAAGTAAAAAAACACGGGTCCGTACCAGTTTCTTCATTTTCTTACGTCAGCTTGCTTAATAACCTCATTGATCGCATCCGCACTAAAAATCCGCGGAGCCCTGGGGTCAAGAGTGCTGTTGATTTCAACATGGCGGCTGGCGAGAATTCACAGGAAAAAAAGTCTTGCTCCGCTTGGAAGGACGAAGAAGTTGACTCTCTTATTGATATATTCTCGGAGGAAACTATTCGTCGCCATTTTGTTTTAGAGGAATTACACATGCCCGGTAGCAGCATACAGCTGCACCAGTTACTGTAGTCTCGTACCAGAAATTGGTCCGAGTCTCCAAAAGTATCGTGTAAATGAAACTTTCGAAATTTGGTCCTTAGATCTCTTTCGGTCCGACCTGCACTTAAACATTATCCGTGTAAACGGCTAAAATTATGCAGTCCGTTCCACTTTTAGGACGGGTCCGTACCCAATTTTTCTGTCGTGTTAACGGCCTTTAAAACGTGGTCTTTCCGCTTAAATTTTACTCTAAATCCAAGGGTAAAAATCTCAGCTGGTGCGCATCGTTTTTTCGATTGTAATATTTTCTAAAACATCTACCAGCGGCCCGTGAATATTCTCTTGTTGGGAGAACCACTTGTTGGGAGAACCAAACGTCCAAGCTATTTTCAATCTTTCCGCATACCGCGCTGTTCCAATTCTAGTGAGCCAACTTGACCCCGTGAAGAAAAAGAGAACAGGTTACTTTTCCCATTATCGGAGCCATGGGCTCCTGGGTTTTTCATTTACGAGATGTTTTGCAATTGTCTGCAGGTTTAGCGTTGAGGAATTCTAAATGATGACAACTTTTATTGCAACTAGATGCTTCTGTGAAGCATACACTGGCTTGCCTGTGGTACGTGCTACAGAAAATCAGAAAGCACTGAATTGTGTGGTATTGAAATACAGCATTCCAGTCTCTGAAGAATAACAAATAAAAGAGAAGCGAGAAACATTGGCTTCTGGGCTGACATGTTGATAATTTTCAAGTTCCCTCACAACTTCTTTTCACCACAAGTGTGCCCTATGAGCATCCGAAAACTTTGTAATACTAAACTTCACTGAAGTCAAGCCCTGTTTCGCGGGGTTAGTGTTGCGATGGGAGACCAAAACAATAAACCCCTCATAAAAAACAGAAACATCTGACCGAAAATACTATTAACGCTAACAAATGCGAACTCAGCAAGGTACAGATTCTGTTAGCTTGCTTTATGCAAAACAAATATTGATGAAAAAGCAAATAAATATTGATACACAGTTTTCAGAAAGAGCAGAAGGAAGTTTCCCGGACGGTCGATCGAGAATAAAATATTTACGACATGAAAACAACCCCGGGGGGGGGGGGGGGGACTCCCATATGAAACAGACGGGGATGCTCGTCGAAAATTTTGAATTTAACCCCTAAAGGAGACCAATCTAGGCGTGGCTTAAGCAAATTTTGACCGTTTAAAAACACAAAAATACGACACGCAATGAGTTTTAATGATAAAAAGGCATGATCATCGAATGCTTTTATCTAAAAGGAAAATTTAAAAGGAAATTTGACTTCTGTTTCTCTTCGCGTAATTCTGTGTTACTTGGCCGAACCCTAAACGAGACCTTGGTGGCATAAAATATTGGCGCTTTGCCCGGAACACCCTAAGCGAGACCAAAATCCAACATTTTCACCCCTAAGCGAGACGACGAGCATCCCCGTCTGTTTCATATGGGAGTCCCCCCCCCCCCCCCCGGAAAACAACATTAATTTTGAACCGTGAATATAGAATATAAAAAGTTACGATCAGCGACAAACATTTTGGGAGATTTTTGCTACGTTCAAGTAAATTGCAAAATCGAAAGTGACATGGCCGGAATTCAGCGGGCGCCGTGATTAAGTTACCGCGGCATGTTTACTCGCCAAACAGTGAAGCATCTGTGTCAAATGATGGCAAGATACCGGGTTTTTGTAAGTTTCTTTTTCTGTCAAGTGTTATAAAGTTTGACAATGAAATGAGCGAAGTCAAAACAAAGATCACAATCGCCCAACTCTTGTTTATGCAAAGTCAAAATTTACTCTCCAAGACACGTACGATGTTATTTATCACCAGGTAATTCCATCATTTTGGAAATAGCAGCTACTTTATTATTCATCTGCGTCACAAGTTTTCACTGATTTTGGGGCTCATTTTGTTGAAACTCAAGCACGCTTCCAACAGGCCTGTGAACCCTTCCTGCTTACAGAGCAAAACTAAAAAACTTCTCCCATATCACATTTCAACCTTAAGCTCGAAAATTCAATACACAACATGATGTTATAATTCACAAAGGCAGAAAATACCACAGAATCCTTTTCCAGCGAAAATTTTATTGAAACAAACAACATATTTGCTCTTAGAGGCGAAAACCTCTTCTTATTTCATTGCGTGCGTGAAGACAAGAAACTCAATTGTGTCAAATTACCATGTACTTCAGGTAAATACTGCTCACTTTGATTTCGTCTCGACGGGCGATAGATTGTTGTCGAAGTCCAGTACTCGTCGCTTTTGAGATTCATGCCTAGTTTATACAACTGACTTTCCATTATTGAGCTCCATAAGGGTATATTTTGTTTAAGGATCCACTAAAACGCCATTCGCGTTGCATGACTTTCGACGCCATTGCACGCTAAGTTAATGATTCTACTGTGTCCACCTGAGAAATCTACGCAGTTCCACTACCCTCTCGATCCTAAGAAAATACGCGCAGAAGGCTCTATACACAAAGACACCACTTACCAGGGGAGTGACAGGCAAGACTTTTACCGACACGGAAAAAAAAAAAAGAAAAAAAAAAAAGAAAAAAAAGAAAACAAACAAACTAAACGCAGACCTCGACTGGGTTTGCCCATAGGCAACCCAGTAATAAATTCAAAGTCCTCACTGACACCCTCCTTCCTTCAGTACCTCACAAGTGACCTCACAAGTGCGAAGTGCTATTATTGAATTTGGTCAGCGGTTGTCCCAAAAGATAAATATGGCGGCGATCCTAACGTCGATGTAACAATGATAATGGCAGACAAAAGGCAACTTAGATACCTAAAACTTTTAGCAAATCAAGTGACTTGATTTGCACCTTCAGGGATCCAGTGCTTGGGCAGCAGAGATCGTCCTTTTCTTGTAAAATCATGCAGGGAAATTCAACACTGAAGCATTTACATGTATCAGATGTATCTGTGGCAGGTAAGCAAGCTGATGCCGTTAAAAGAGGGTTTATTCTTCTTCAGTTGACCGGTAATGCATTTAAATGTCTTTTTCGTTTATTAAGCGTTATTTTAGGTCTATCTACGTGCGAAGTTGGTGAAACACTCCCTGTTAACGTGTCTTTCAATGTGGAGCCAAAACTTGGAGATCGCCGAAATTAGGCAAGTTCAGAGTGCTATAAATATTCCATGAAGGACGGGCCGCAAGGTTTCTCTCAGTAATGACATTATGTATGGTACTTACTTTCCAGCTGCGTTTGTTTGATTGCAAAAGACCTCCTCACTTTTTCATAAATGGAGTTTGAAGTTGATCGGTGTTCCCGTGTCTGTCTTCAAGTCTCGCTGGTAGCTTCATTCAATCTCAATGTTAATGAAAGTCACCTTTGTGTCTTCAAAAGACATGAAGTAACTGGCCATCGTTTTTGTTTTGTACAGCCTTCGATCGTTAGTTCTTGGTAAATTGATCTTCAAAGTTGAATCAAATTGAACCCTTGATATAGGGCGCCAGGAGCGTTCGAGCGGGTGAACCAAAAATCCCTCAAAACTCCAATAATTTAAAAGATCCGATAACGCGGATTGTGGTTTTAGTATAAGCACATAAAAGTCTTGCAACGCACAAGAAATGAGCGAAATCTATTTTTCAAACCAGATCGACCGGACCGCTTTTACGAAGACAGCCTGCACAAGAAAGCAACGTGTAAAGAGACGCGAGCATAAGCGCAAGTACAAGAAAAAGGAACAATTGTGTTTGTGCTTATAATTACGCTTATGTCGTCACCTGTGTAAACCAGGGCAAACGCAAACACAAGTACAATCACAAGAAAACAGAGAGGCACGTTTTTTAATTTACAAGCTTACTTTGTAAAAAATTTTAACAAGATATTTTAAACGTTAATGCAAGTCATTTTTATTTCATACTTGAAATAAATCTCTCGATCGCCCAGCCTGCGCTCCCTCGCCAGGTTATGAAACTAGCCTTTCTCTTTCCGCCTACGAAACACTTCCCTCATCCAAACCCTTTTTGGCTTCTCTTTTATTGCTCCTTTTCTTCGTATTCTCCTTCTTTGCAATAGAGGAACAAGCAACAACATCTCCTCGTCACTAAGTATTATCTCCTCGGTGTAGGCCATTTTGGATTTAAAACTTTGGCGCCAAAATATTTGTTCACTGCGCCTGCGTATGTCACCCTTGTGCTGATGCTTATCGCACGTGTAAACAACCGCGTGTTTATGCTTGCACTTATGTTTATGCTTGCGTCTTACGTGTAAACCAGCCTTTAGGGCCAAGCCCTTTGCCACTCCCATCTCGCTTCCCTGTGCAGCGCCCCCCACTGCACCCTGATACTCTGTGCCGGAGATTGGGAATAGATCACTGCGAAATCCATACGCTATAAATACAATATCACACACATAACATAACATAACATAACATAACATGGTAGGTATTGTTTACCTGCTCGAGCAAGGAGAAGTGCTGACTCCTTTAGCACCTCAAAGTCGTCGCTGATTTTGCAAAACTTTAGGTGTCCTTTTACGTCTCTATCACAGTCTCGGGTAGAAACACACTCAGTGTTTGTGGGGTAATCTGTAGTCGCGTCACAAGGACCACGAACAAGTTTAGAAAACCCACAGAGAGCCATATCCTCGTAAAAGTTTAGTTACACAGGTTAGTTAGTTTGCGATGCCGCGCTGATCATAAGACGGGTTGAAACAGCGCAAAATTATTTGTAGCTGTAGAAATTAACAGGTCCCAGATATATCGTATATATATATCATTGAATAAAAGACGACTTAATCTTAATTGTGCTATATAGCTTTCCCTCGGCGGGAAAATGTACGATTGGAAATGTATTCAGGAATCGACCACCTAGAATACCGCTCCGCTGAAACATAAACTTGACTAAATCAGCAAAAAATCGCTAGACTTCATTGCATTTGGAGTAAAAGTTTTTCTTTCATTTTCTTGATTCGAAAAAATGTGGTGCTTATCTAATTTAACACGGCTGGGAAATAATTCAAGGAAACCTGTAAAATTACCAAATACAAATATAGAAGACCTCAAATGTTACATTCTTGTGAATCCTCAAATCGAAGAAACCTGGCAAGTTAATAGCAATTGTAAAAAGTATTGACATTGGAAATTCCATCAAATGCAAATTAAACTGTCATGCAAGAACAACAATAAAAGCAGGGTGACACACGCGGACACCAACCCGGTGTGGCCAACACATCACGCATGCTCACAACCATTTCACCCGGTCAATTAGCAGCCATGGACAGCTGTTTCGGCCTTTTGGGCCTCATCAGCATGGCGTAGCTAACATACCAGGCTGGTGTTTTTAGCACCCCTTTAAGGTAATTCCATTGAAATTGTTCTACTATCAAATTTTTTTGGAAACTTGACAGAATTAACATTTATGATATGAACATTAAGAAAAGAGTGTTTGATCCAGCAAAAGCAGTTAGTGCAGATATTAGGCAAGGGAGTGATGTGAACAAGCATCAAGATTCTATAAATTTTAACGAATTAGTTGATCCTAGTCATACATGTGCAGTTTGTGCAGACTTTAATCAAGGTAATGAATCTGTGTTTGGATCAAGTGCAGGAAAAGAATATGTTACTGACTTATACATTAGTCAGTGAATTGAACTTTTCACGATAGCTACGCCATCTTGAGTCCTGATGCAATGTGGTCTTTCCAGGCTAACAAGCCCATGGATTGTGCCAAACGTGAGATCCAAGATAGTGTTGCTATTGCTGAAAAGGTCAATTGGTGGTTTTGAAACAACATAAGCAAGAAACAAGTAAATAAAATGAAATAAAAAGTCGTAGAGAGATGTATTAGACAGTTTTTCGTATGCTCTTTCCAAAAACTATATCTCAGATGACCCATATGCATTTTAAAAATTGTGGTGAACTTCTTTCTCTGAACATCCAGTATCGCTCTCAAATTTTGCGATTTTAATTAAGCATAGCTCAGCACCCTTGTTTTCAGCACCTCCTTCTTTACCACTGGCTTACCACATGTACGCATTGCGTACCTATTTTTAGAAGGTCAGATGGTATACTTTTACGAGGTATAAAAAAAAAGTTTCCTTTTTTTCATGTTCTTGCTTTGCGAGGCTGCTGCTCAGTATTCGCAAAATTTGCCGATTTTGAGGGTGGCTCCGAGCCTCGTCAGGGCAAAATCAGACAATGCTCGATTTCTCGAAAAATAAAACTCGCTGAAAAATTTTATCTCCATTTTCGAAAATACTTTTATATAGGGAATCTTTTGATAAAATGAAATGGAGGTCGATTTTTTCGAACTGTTGGACGATGTTTGATATTTACAGGCAGCGGCCCTTTTATTACAATAGAAACAACATAGGCAACTATAAACATTTGTACTAAATTAAGTAACTACCTTAAGAGGAAATAAATTGAATTGAATTGAATTCTCAATCGAAAGCACCCCCAGACTTCCCAATCCAACGCAACCTGAAAATCTTATGCATAATTTCACAAGGGCCTTGCTAAGCTATTATGACATTTGTAATGATTTTATACTTGTAGTGTGTAGTGTAGTGTTGTACAGGTTTACAGTCTGTACTGTATAAATATTTAGGCTTCGCTACAGTAGTTAAAGTTTTGCTACCTTTTTGTCACCTTAGTCTGAAGATGATATATAGAATTGTATCAAAGTATTATAAGTAAACGTTTCTTTGCATTTGTTGCCTGTATTATAGACTCAATGCATTTACTCGGAATTACATGCATTCTCTATCTCTTAAAATTATCAGAAGGTAATGGATGCTTATACTTATTTTCCGCATTTTTGAACTTAAATTTAATTCTTAACTTCTGTAACTTGTTTAACTCACGCAGTATGTCTGCAAGGCAAGTTTTAAATAAACGATTAATTCGGATTGATTGTTTCTTGGAGAATGCCATAACAGGTTTACAGTCACTACTGTAATTTAGGCTGTGCTAGCTAACTACTGTTATTATAGGTCTACAACTGGGTTAAGCATGAATTAATGACTATATGTTTCACTTTGTCATGAATATGATCAAATATACTTTGTATACCCTAAACAACCTGCCCCAGGCCATATAAGCCTCTGGCTTTGGCGTTTCTGTAATCTGTTGTAATGATGATGATAAGATTAAAGATTAGAAAATTGCCTGCGGTTTGAACAACTGGCGACTTGGTGAGCTAGTAGTTAGGGGAAGGAATGAGGTAGCAAATATACCGCAGGTTCGAATGTCATGTCTGGAAACCAGTGTTGTCATTTATAAGAATGGTCGATTTTTGTCGATCGAGTCTTAGTGAAGTATAATCTTATAAAGAAAAAGATTGTAATAGTAAATCAACAAGTGTTTTCCTCGCATTTGTTGACTCAATCAATCATTAAATAATGAGTCCCAAAGTCAGTTCGATTGGTCCTGATTGTTTGGTTCAATTGGTTTGTTTTCAAGGTTTTGTTGAAGCAGATGAGTATACATTGGCAGCTATGCACTGCTGATGTCGACATACTGTACGCACTTAAACTAGCTCACACTCAAAGGCCAGACTACAACACAGTATACTACGTTCTCAATTCTACTCGAACAGTGCGTGGGTTGTTTGTAACGTCCCACAGAATCCAGAAATTATGAACCAGTGTTGTGAAACGGAGCCTTCGGTTTAGACTGTTCATCCGTGAAGGAAGACTCACACTTTGAGTAATGGTCCGGCGGGGGTTCGAATCCGTGACCTCCGACCCGCCCGAACGTATAGTGCT
The DNA here is from genome assembly GCF_036669935.1 of Montipora foliosa. Classification (NCBI taxonomy): domain Eukaryota; kingdom Metazoa; phylum Cnidaria; class Anthozoa; order Scleractinia; family Acroporidae; genus Montipora; species Montipora foliosa. Next base: position 47,687,075 of record NC_090872.1, read on the forward strand.
CTCTACTGAGCTATCTGGAGAACGGTCATATGGCGCTAATCAGCCGATTCATCGCATGAATTGATCGGTTTTCCACACGAAAACTAAGCGTTTTCACTTTGGTCATTTTTGGCAGCCGGGCCGTCTGGCCCCTCAGTATTGAGACCTCCTCTCAACAACCTCGTTTCCAGGACCTCTTCATCGGCCAGAAGCTAAGGGAGAGGTCTTGGGAAAGAGGTTGCTACTATTAACTGTTTACATTGAATAAAAGAAGACTTAATCTTAATTGTACTATATAGCTGGCCGAGGGAGACTATGATTGCCACTTACGGTGACTTTCTCCCACGGTCATACGGAGTGAGATCTGGGTACGAGATTAAGCCGCGACGACGGGTACTTGGTGCCGCCAGCCCGTCTTAAGGACGGTGCCTATTAAAAAAAATCAAAGGTATTTTTGCGCGGTTTACTGAATATGAGGGAAAGGAAAATCTAAAGGACGTTCGCGCCTAAAAGGTTCCCCCGTACAAATTTTTTTTGTTTTTTGTTGAAATGGACAACATCAGAAAAGGAAGTGATCTACGGAAAAAAAAAATAGGGGTCACCGAGCATTCAAGAGAGTAAAATCGCCGCGAAGTTCTCAAAGCGATTGTCTATTCGCACTGTCACGCCATTGCGTGACATTTCCGAGAAGACCTTCCACAGCTATCGCATGATGCCACATTCTTTCACGTGCCATTCTTGTGGAAAATGTTTGCGCCTTTAGCATAGTGTTTACCTTTGTGGTCTGCGATGCATGACGTGTGCGTGGCATGCGCGAAAAAATGCGCAGTAGCAATGGGCGCGAACGTCCTTAACATCCAAAAAGAAAATTGGGGGTTACCACCCATTTTTCGAAGATAATCAATTTAAAGAAAAACACGACACTCCTGAGTTTTACAGACATGTTTCGGCAGTTGCCTCTGCCATCTTCTGTGTGAAATGAACAATAAATTCCAGTGAAATATAAATACTAGAGAAATTACAATAATAATAGCAATAATTAAGACTATGACAATAGTAATTCAAAATTAAACTGAATGTTTTAAATTAAAACGTTTGACCTGTGCGTTAAGTGTTGGTTTGTCCCAAAATATGTGCAACGCCTCTTTGATTTTAAGAGCAAACCGCGAAGATGCCTGATCGATGATGGCAAAATTGTCACGGGAGCATGCAGAGCGACATGCTAAGGAGCTCTCCAGATGCTTGACAATGTGTGAGGCCCTGTTCGTTTCCAAGTGTTCCCTTAAGGTCAGTACACACGAGGGAGCTTGCTCCCGCAGCACGTTCCTGCAACACGCTCCCGGAGCAAAGCTCCCTCGTCTGCACCAACGATTTCTAGCGAAAAAATGTGTTGCGCAACAAAACTTTTGCTCCGGAATTTTGCTCCCTCATATCAAACTGACATAGCAAACTGGTTTGATATGAGGGAGCAAGCTCCAGGGGCAAATATGTTGCACGAGTTTGCTTCAGGAGCAAGCTCCCTGGTGTGTACTGAAATTGCTTGCCGTTACATGACGTGTCTCCAGTCGGCCAATCAAATTGGCCAACTGCGTAGGGCACGTAGTTCACGTAGTTCAACTACGTGGGGCACGTAGTTCCCGGTGTTGTGATCTGTCTTCTGTTGAGTATCATGGTTGGGAGGAAAAAAAAAAAAAAATGGCCACAGTAATTGGCGCAAGCCGTTGTGGCGCTCTGCCAGCTTGATTGGCAAAGTCTGTAAATGTAAAAAAATAAATAAATAAATAAATTAAATTAAATTGGCTTTTTTTTCATCCACAACTCATTGCGAACTCACTTTCAAAGTTCCCATGCCCCAATCGGGTTGTTTCGGCATCATTCAGCTCCTTCGTCGTGTCCTTTGTGTGTACTGGTTGGTGTACTTACCCGGGAGCGTGTTTCGGGAGCGTGTTTCAGGAGCAAGTTCCCTTGTGTGTACCGGCCTTTACACGTGTGTTGAAATGTCGGGTGGTCTCACCAACATAGCAAGCTGCACAGCCTGCACACGAAAATTTATAAACTACACATGATCGGAGTCCATTGGGGATAGGGTCTTTCACACTTAAGAGGCTACCTACTTTGAAGGAGGAAAACGCTAACACAATGTTTGCATTATTACAATAAAAACTTCATGAAACTTGAATGTGAAAGTCGACGAATGCGCTTTTGGGCGATGCTACAAAAATAACCTATGTAGGGTAATTTGAAATAAAAGATATTGGGCGCTTCTGCCTTGTTCACCAGTTGATCTTACAGCGTTGATCTTACAGGTTTTTCTTTAGGATGAATGTTAGTGACGCGATGTCCTCATTAAACGCTTGCCAGGTGTTACAAATCTTGAGAATTCTATAAACAAGGTTCTTGACTAGCTTAATTTTGTATGAGAATGAGGTAAAGCTAGAAAAACATGTTAATAAGCCGGTGAATGTTTTCTTACGGAATACTCTAACTGCCGTAAGCTCCGTGTTGTCAACGTGTATATCTAAAAAGAGCAGTTTATGATCTGATTCCGCTACCATTGTGAATCGTATGTTGGGATGACGGGAGTTGATAAAATCAAAAAATAGTAAGGCATCAGACTCCGTATGAAACAAAAAAAAAGTGCCATCCACGTACCGTTGATAGAATGCAATTTCCGGCGGGAAAGTGTCTAGCCATGCCACTTCATTTCATGGTGCCCCATAAAAAGATTAGCCAAGACAGGTGCAAGCAGCGACCCCATAGGAACACCTTCTATCTGGTCATAAAATGACCCATCAAAAAGAAAATGTATTTGAGAGGTCGCTATGTAGAAAAGCTTTTTGAGATCATCGTGTGCAATTTTGATGTTAGGAATACCCTTGAGAATATATTCAACAGCGAGATCGATACTCTCTTCCAAAGGAATGTTTGTGAACAAGCTATCAACGTCAAAGGATACCATGTATTTGCCTTGCATTGAGAGGCTTTGGATCTCTGGTACAAATGTGAATGTATCACCAGCACAGTGTTCGGATGAAATATGAGGCTGTAAGCGAAGATAATTTACGTTGAGGGACACCACATGTTGATAATCCAAATTGGAAAAGTACGCATGCGCTACCCGTTCCAGCCCACCGAGAGGCCGATTTCACACCGGAACGAGTGGTCGTTCCTCGCCGGAACGAAATTTTCGCTCCAGTGTAGCAACCGGGGTGAACTCGCGCTGGTGTGAGTCGCCCCAGCATGGCATTTTTTGGAGGTATCATGTAAACAAATTCAGAGATAAGAGAGGGAACCGGAGGGAACTCGCGCCGGTGCGAAAGTCGCCCCGGTATCATGTAAACACCCTTTAAGGTTACTCGACCAGTCACACGATAACCATTTCCTCTCAGATCTGCCATTTGGTATGATTTGTACATGTGATGTATGATCCCCCCATCACTTCCGCCAGGACGTGTCTCAGACTGTATGCCGGAAGAAGAAGTTTTGAATTTCCGATTAGTTACGATAGACAGTGCGTGTTAAAGTTTTTCTTAAAAAAAAGAGTTGTCCATCTCTGTAAAAATCCACTAAATTTCATCGCTTTTGAACATTTGCGTACGTTACTGATATATCATAATAGTGGTTTTATCAGTGGTTTTTTTTTCGTATGGAACCGAGGGACATTTCAGGGCAACCTGGCTATCAAGTTTATTGCGACCCAGCAGAGAACTTAGCTCGCGTACATCCAAACACCTTACATACACACATACATACCTTTATTCCACGTCCCCAAGGGGCTTTTCAGTGACAGCTTTGATTAACTATGATTAAATAAGATTTCCCCTTGTTTTGGCTAGCTATTGACGGCTGTAAGTTTAGCCATAATCTTGAACATTTCAAACATTGAAAAACTCGCAACACTTCTTTCGAATTCCTTCCTTCTCTTGTAAGCATCGTTTTGCACGCCGATTTATCATCTTTTTGTGAGATCAAGACTGAAGCTAACTGCAGACAATTAAAAGGGAGAGGGTAGCTGTATCCGCAACCTCGTTCCGGTTGACGAGTAGGAGTGAACCCTGGGAACGAGGTTGCTGCATCCGTTGTGGGATGGTGGACTGACGCAACCAAAAGGCGCAGCTGGCGTCACCCATGTTCCCCCGCGCTTGATTACTCAGTCACCTTCGCTCATTCATGAAGTTTGAGCAGCTCTGAATTATTATTGTGTAACGTATCGGTATCTTTCCAGTTTTTCGTATTGGGGTCTTGATGCATTTTCATAGTCGGCCAGGAAAAGCATGTTTATAATCATTGCCTCATTCAGACAATTCTAAATTCGCAAAAATATTCCTAACACTCTCGTTGTCCCTTATCAAAGAGACAAATCACTCAAAGGCTTCAGTTCTTGTCAGAGCCAAAATCCCAACAATAAAAAGAGGAGTTAGATGCGCTGAGGAGGGTGACAACATCCCAAACAAAAATAAACGTTACGTTACCAAAATATCACGTTCTGATCAGTTCCAGACTCGAATCTTCGTCGTAGGCGGATCAAGGGCGAAAAAAGGAAAATAGATAGAACTGTAACCAAATACTTTCTTCCATTCAAGGAAACAAGTTTCAGTCTCAAGGTTAGCAAAAACAATAAGATCATGATGACACAGTCAAAGCTGTGTGGACAGGTGAAGTTGAAAGGACTGCAAAACGCGTTATGAAATATCAAGAGACTGGAAACGCCATCAGTGAATGCTAGACGGTAGGCACTTATACCGAGAACTCATTTTGTTCTAGTTTGCCAATTTTTTTTGTAGTATAAAGAAAGGGGTAAATTCAGAATTCTTTAATTTCCCCTCAAAAGTTTATCTATTGATATAAATACATCATCATAGAGCTGCATAAGTTGACCCTACAAAAGTGTGACTTAACTGCTGCCGAACGCAATCATTTACTTTGAAATGGTTTATTTACCAGAAGCCAAACCAGAGAGGTAAAAATTGACAAACTTTCTCTTTCTCTTAAAAATGGAGCTGTCGGGATGATTTTTGAAAAGATTTCGTTGCTTTCTTAATAATTTTTTACCATTCTACGGCTTTGCGGTTTTACCCAATGCGCGTCATGGTTTTTGACAATTAATTCAACTCGAGTGGGGTCTTCATGCTAAAACTCACAGAAAACCTGCTGTAACAGGAGATTTCAGCTGAAAATTGATTGATTTCCTTAGCTTGTTTAAAGCAAAGGAGTACTTAAGGGTTTATAAACCTTTTAAAAATAAATATGGAGTGAAATAAACGGAAATAAGGTGTTATGACATTATATAAATGCACAAATGGCGGTCTCCATGTTCCGTCTACATTCAAATCCGGTGACCTTTCAGGCAAAACCTCATTCAATTGAAACGATAAGCGGCGTGGTGATGCTTTCGATTTCGAAAACGTGAGTATTTCACTATCGTCTCTCGCGAGGACCCAAACTTCGGAAGCATCACGAGGTAATACAAGTTACAACGTGTTCAAAAAACTTTTGTCGTCATACGATATCTTTCTTCGCACCTTGAGAAATGTGCTAATTAATGCACTTTGCACCAACAAAAGATAACGTCCAGATGATTCGCAATGACACAAAGTGTTGACAAGTCATGTGCGACACTATTCAACTGAACGAAGATCTGTCATTATCCTGAATTAACCTTCCCCTAACGAAAGTCTACCAAGGACTCGGGGTGATTCCCTAATCAAGTCAAATTAAGAACAGTCCCTGGTGCCGTTATCTGGAATGTGAAAAGGGTTTTGAGCACAGTGCGCATGAGATAAACTCCAAAAATGGGATCCAAGTCGACAACTTGACGCACGTCCACTTTCACTAAAAAGAGATTTGTGTGAGGTTGGTTATACCGTATTTAAAATCACCATGCACGCTTTAAGGGTTAACCAAGGAAGCTTTTGTCTAAAAATCTAGCGATATTTTATGTCAACTGTCGAATATAACCTGAAAAAAAGATAATGTCCAGTCAATGTATATAAAGCGGCGTGTCTACCGCACTCCCATGGAGTATTTTATTTCTTCCTCGTATTGTTCACGTAACAATAAAGAGGAGTCTGCGGTTTGCGAACGAAAACAATGGGTGCGTCGCTCCAATTTGCTTTGTAACGCCAGCAACTGTCTTTTTCGATATTAGCATAAAAATTTAATATCTTCGCGTCTTGGGCTTGAAGTAATTCTCATGCGTTCGAGTGGGCGTTTTGTTCAAAACGACAAAGATGCAATATTTTGAAAACTCGTGAAGTTGTCACCAGCGTATTCAAGGTATGATGTTATTCCATATCTTCAGCCTTTTTTTTTATCTATTAACGAACGTTTGATTATTATTATTATTATTACAAGAACAAACAAATCACACAAAGATATGGCTGGAAAAACGAAAATCATTAAGGATGACGCGGTGCTAGACGCTACGCCAATAATTTTGAAAGAGGAGGCAAAATGCTTTGAGTTGAAATTTGTAGCTTTAGATTGATGTTTGAGAAGGAGTTGGTCAAACATTCCAGAGTAAACCTATCAGTAAAACTCATCAATTATCCTTTCTTCACCATTGGTATTAAGTTCGTCTGGAGGATTAATCTCACGATACCTCTGTATTTCATTAAAAACCAACCATTACAGCAAATTCTCACATATTTCAGTGCCGGACTGGCGAAATTAATCTTGTCCTCCGAAAGATGTCCTTCCTTTTCAATCGGATAGCCAAGCATTTGTCATGGTACATGTACAGTTCCAGTGTGACAAATGAGCTTGATCATCCTGCACCGCTACATTTAGGTTGTTGTATTCTATCCCGTGGATGCTTCGCGGAAAAACGTGATTTTCAAGTTTGGGAATTCGAGAACGTAAAGAGGCTTAAGATATTGGTTGGAAACGAATCCTTTCAATTGTCACACTTCTTGCGGATTCTACTGATTCAGGAAAGAAGCGATCATATGGCAAAATCATGTAAAGGCTAAATTCATGCTATGCGAATATTAACTCTACTGTGAAAATTAAACAAAAGTCTTGAGTCAATTTTGTTGTTGTAATAAAGGCATTAATTAATTATACAGCTATTATTTCGGATGACAAAGGGACGCAGATCGCAGACTTTCAGAGACGTTGGACTGGAGTTATTAAAGTAACACAGTCCTCTTTTCTATACATGTTGACCTTGTAAGAAGCGCAGGCAAACAAGATGAAACAGGTTGCAAAGCTCGGTGTAGTGTCTCGCAGATAATTGATACACTGCTCCAGAAGTTGACCCTGCAATTTGAGAAGCTGGCCGAAAATAGTAAAAAAAAAACAACCCTACTGGTTAAGTCAAGATACCGGATGGCCGAAATCCTTGGCAAGAATTAGTTAGCATTTCGTAAAAAGTATGATATCATTGTTACGCCAGAAATTGCTTCAGTACCACAAATCTGTGTAAAACCTTTTTGGAAAAATTTATCGGTAAATATCGATCATTGCAATTAGTGAAGAGTCCAATTTTTTTCATGAGTCCAGTCCCAGTCTAGCTTAGGAAGCCACACGTACTTTTCTGTGCAGTATTCCCATTATGTCTTTAACTCCTCTCATCTTTTCATCATTTTCATGTCAGATTATAGTGGCTTTGGGTTCTTTGTTCGTCGTTTTCAAGTGTATAATGGCATTGTTTTCGACTGATATTTACGTGGTGCTATGGACGGAAAAAAATAAAGAGGACACTTTAAAGCCCGCCTAATGGGTCACGTACCACACTCCTATAAACAATTAGGCCTCTATTGCTTATTACCAGCTAGTGAGGTAAAGACAGGAATGAAAGGTAAGGGAGTTCTAGATTTCTCAGTGTAGAAGTAGATACAGTCGATACGATAATCAAGTTGCTGGTACGCAGTAAAACAACGTGAGAGCAAAGGATAATGTGGATCGATCGAAGGTCACAAAATGTTCCCACTCCTACTTAATGCTCCGGTTAAACATCGCATAGCCTTTTCAGGGCCGTAGCCAGAAAAAAAATATATGACTGAGGCAATGTCCTTGGTTAAATACTCTCAGTAGGTATTTTAGGTGTTTATGATCAGTACATTTTAAAGACAACACTGGAATCACGCTTTATTTTAAAGCCGAATCACGAAAAAATGACCGTGAGGCAAGTGCCTCGGTTTTCCTCATACGATCGAGGAGGATGAAGGTCTTGGTTGCCTTCTTTTAGAGAGATTTTCAATATCGCTTTTCCGGCAAACTGCAGACCGCAGAATGAAATTCGCGTTTTGTCAAAAATCAAAGAAATTTGTTTGATTATATCGTCTCAAAAGAGAAAGAAAAGTTTGAATAAGAGATAAGTTCTTGCTTTCAAGCAGCAGCCTGCCGCTGGCCATTTCAGGTAAACGCGATGCTCATAAAATCTCTCTATTATCTGCCAACCTCTGAAAACCAGGAATATAGGACAAAGAAACGATAACGGGACCTGAAAGACTGAAGACCTCTGAAAACTGACAAAGGGATTAAAAATAAAACGACGGCGGATCTGAAAGAAAGAAAGAAAGAAAAAAAAAAACATTGAAAGCTTTTTATCTAAAACTTAACAGATGGAACAAGGACACAAAGCTGACAAGTAAGTCTGAGCGAAGAAGTTACCTCCCATTTCCCGGATAAGCTGAGAGAAAAACTGGCGATCGAATTCACTTGTATCACTCAAATACAAGGCTCAATACAATTAAAGGCAAACAAACCAACTGTATTTGTCCAGCAGCTTACATTTTGTCACAAATACAACTATAAATTATTCTTTGATAATAATAATAATGACAATGATAATGATAGTAACAATAATAATAATGACAATAATAATAATAATAATAATAATAATAATAATAATAATAATAATAATAATAACCTGTGTGATTGAGGGCAAGGAAAGTGGAAAGCGTACCGTTTCTCCTGTGCGACATCCCAATTTCTATTATCACGTTGCTAAAAATATGTGATGACTAGTCATGTGGTATGATTTGTTTACCCATCGGATTACCAGTAAATTATACAACACAAAGATTTAGTTGAATCACGGATTGTTTGCTTATCGCAATTGCCATCTGATTTCGTATGGTAAAGACAGATTCTTTAAAGTAAAGAGGATTACCGATATAAAATATTTTAATCGGTCAACCCTAGAAAAGTAACGATTTAATGAAAATGACAATCACGCACGAAGAATCATAAAAAAAATGCCACGAATCGGAAGAAGTGAATAATGCTGCTTTAGTTTCTAATTTTCTCATTTCGTCAGCTTGGCAATTGAGTTTAATGTCAACTGACAAACTTTAAGGCATACCACTACCATTAATTTTATCAAGACTCGTTGTTCAGTTATTCCTATCCAGTTCTTTATAATCTCTGGAGGTTTGCAGTAACAGGTCCTCTCCGGTAATTTTAATCCAATTTAAGTTTCTTTTTCTAATTAGACTTTTTTTCCTTTTTTTTTTCTTTTTAAACTTCGAACGTCATGAGGTTCTCGGAACTGTTCTCGGATCTCGGAGTTGTTGCATGATTTCCGGCCATAAACCTTTCCGGCTTTCTTTGGCCTTTAACGTTGACCGTGACGTTCAATATCGTTTCTTTTCAGAGGCGCTCAGTCGGTCAAATTATGCTCACATCAATTATTTGCTTGAGGAGAAATTCATCGATGGAACCTGTAGATAGTTTTTGTGACTAATCTACTTTGACAAAGCCTTACTTAGATGCGTAATTCTCATCTTCTTAGGCAGAGTTTTTGAATCCCTGATTCAAAATTCCGAGCCTTTACCGTCAGAATGAAACTCTATCCGGCTTCATCACTGAATTACAATGGATGCTGTAGTTCTCGATGCGTGTAAATAAGGTTACCTAGTTATCTCTCATTAATCATTTTGTTTCTACCGTTGAATTTCGTATTCACATCAGGTCCTTTCAAAGTGTTTTGAATCACTGGTCGTGCAAAATCTCGCATTCTATCAAAGATGATCCTCGGTTTTCCTTGTCACGTTAAAAATGATTCACGAAAGGGAGACTTTTGTCTTAACGTTGGCTTAGTTCTGATATCCATCGCTCCAACAGACCATAAGCAAGTGTGGTTTTTCTGTTATAACATGTGTGTCAAAGTAGGATCTGTAAAACAATAACTTAATCGATTATTAAGATATAAATTGCCTGTACGTCACATCCGCCCACACTCTTCCACAAGACCACTCTCCAGTAATGTTCTGCCACAAGTCACGAACATTTGCAACATGTGAGGGTGCTTTGGTTGTTTACCCCTTAACAAACTGATTCATGAAAACAAAGGGCAACTTTTCATTACAAAAAAGATATTTCAATGCAGTGAAATTGATAAAACGAAGTTTATTTGAATTCAAGTGGAAATACCAAGCATTGCCACTAAATTAGTAAAATGTTTTAAAATATTAATAGTTACGACTCCGCTTTTGGACAACCAACATCACGATAATTTATTCACACTACATGTATTTTGGGCACAAATGAGATTACTAATACAAGAAAACAATCAAAATGGATTGGCAATTAGAGATACTTAAATTTATAATACTTCAGTTTGCAGCAGCCAACGTTGGGTAGCATTCGAGTTGGCTGCGTAACAAAAAAACCCAAAACAATAATGACTAGTTATTTTCATTTCACATCACAAAAAGAGGTTAATTGAAGCTAACTGAACTGCGATAAAAAAAATAGGACAACCATAGATTGTGTACTAACTATGTTAAGTCAACAGATTTGTTGCAATTGGTGAAGACAAGAATTATAAATGTCGATCTATGACCAAGAAAGATGCTGAAACAGTTGTTGAACGAAATAAGCTTTATCACGAGCTCATGGGGTCCTGGCTTTATATTGCTCTTGAAAGCTGTGATTGCAAAGTTTCGGACTTGTAGGCCGATATGTGTTTTTTACATAAATTTCAAACAGTTGCGAAAGTTACTTTGGATGTGTTGGTTCCTCGAAAGAAACTGTGCTTGTAATGTAATTTTCAAGCGTTCTTTAATAACATAAGTATACGGGGACGCTTTAACTGAAACTCTCGAAATTGTGAACCTTGTAAATTGATAAACTTATATCTGAACAACCGCACTTGATCCTTACGTTATCTTTGTCTAGGTACGACTGACAGCCCTGTTCGATTCTCTCTTTCATAAGCGCTTGCAGGTTGACGAGCAAAATTTAAGGGTTTCCTGACAGAATTGTCTTGCAGGGTAACAAAGAAGGCGCTAATTGTCAGAATATGGCTTTACAAGAGGAGTCTCCTCTTGAATACCCAAGCGGATGAGCTGATACTAAGCCCCGAGATAAAGGAGGACGGACGCAAAGTTGTATCTCCAGGTTGTTGTTGGCCGTCTGGCGCGACTCGCCGAGATTCTCCATCCTCAGAGCCGGCCCCTCACCGCACTGTGTTATTTCCTTGGACAGCACACTTTTACTCTAAACGTTTTCCCTCCACCCCGATATAAATTAGCTGAGTTCCTGAGACATACAGATGACTCGAGGTCGGACGAGCTTAGCGGCAAGACTCTTTCTTATCTTAGTTGCTCTATTCTGCCTGAAAATTTGATAAGCTGAGGTCGTTAGGCTATTGTGGCTCATGAGTGATTAACGTCGGAGTGATTGCAGGGTACTGAGACAACTCCGTAGAAACTGTAAGAAAGTATAACTTCTCTACAATGAGAACCGTCAGTTTTCGAATAAATCTTTCAGGAACGGGTGTGGAAGTTACGTTCAATTTTTCAGCATTGATAAGCAATAAAAGTTTCAATATTCTATTTCATGGTCAGAAATAAGCAAGAATAATTCGATCCTTATTTTGATGTTAAAAAGGTATATATTCAGTTTTAAACAACCATACAGCAGCTCTAATTTTGGGTATTCGCTATTTTTAAACTAAAATGTGTTTCACGAGCAATTTTTGTGTGGAGTCCGGGAAAGTGTGCATGGTTCATTAAAAAACGAAGACTGAAACTCTTGCGACCTCAAACACCAGTTGGCGTGATGATGAATACTCTCCGTTATGTGGAATGCACCTACAAGGTTGAAGGCCACCTCGTTTCATTTCCGTTGTAGTGGGCTTAATGTAATATGAAAACCCCCGCACGGAAAAGGTTTCTGACGAAGCTAGGCTAACAAAATTGTACGTGAGACCAATCATACTGTTATACTTTCACTACCTTAACTCCGCCGGCAAATCATCGGCTTCTAGTAACCTGTTTAAAGAGGCATTTTCACACAAAAATACTCGGACCGATATTTGATGACTTAAAGTGCGGAGTATTTGAAGAATGAGTGTCACGGTCGTGTCTGTGAATCAGTGAACCAAGCGGAAAATCGTCTTAGCGAATTCTCTGTTAATTCGGCTGCGGTTGGACGCAGGTTTGACTAGCGTTCGTTGTGGTTCAATTTTTTCTTTTAACCTGGCAAACCGCTCGATCCAGCTGCTATCCACAGGGTAAACCACAAAGGCAAACACGGTAGTATTCTGGTTTCGTTGTATCTATGGTGAAGCCAAGACAACCACAAGGTAATAATAATCGTTTATGACATATTTGAGCCATATCGTAGATAAAAACGATACTTGTTGATAGGGTTGGAGAATCTATAATTCTTGTGTGAATACCGCTGCAATATGTTTGGATATTGTACGCTTTAGACATGCACTCTGTTCTTTCTTCCGGTGCGAAAAATCCACGCTAAAATGATAGGCTTTATTTTCCTCGCTCCATGTTACATATTGATGAAACACTGAAACTCCGTGACGTGATTTCTAGCATGTTCAAGTCTATCCTAACAGAAAAATGACCGACATCGAAAGACCATTGTTATTAGTTACTGACTCATCATCAATGTTTCTTGTATATTCTGACTACTAGATTGGATTGGCCTTAATTATTTTCAGTGGATGTAAGGTATTTTAAGAGCACCCTTTCAACGCTTTGAGGAGTGTGTCATTCACAGGTACTCGGATAACATATCATTTCATTGATTCAATTGATAAGACAATGGTGTCTAAAAATGCAAATCAAAACGCCTATGCATCGAGGTCGCAGCTCCCAATCGACCAAGCATTAACCTGTAGAAATTTAAGAGGTAAGCAATTTAAAATGTCAAAATAGTTCCATTTCAAAGTCGTTCTGACATACGATGTAAAATATAAGCAATTCAAGTTTCATGTGTTCTTTTACGTGAACTACTAGAATCCGAGAATTCAATTTCCGTTAAGATCTGTTCAAATCGACTTCTTTTCTAAAAAATCGTTATTCTTCAAAGGGCTCAGCTGTACTCACAAGACTTGAACCTTCGTCTATGTAAGGCAAGGATTAGAACAAACAGCCATGTGCGCGCGGGTGTTGTCGTTATACAAACAAGTTTGGTTCATGGGGATCATTTTTGTCAGTTTCTATCACTTTCTGTATCACCACCCCCCTCATCACCTTTCGCTAACAATTTAGACATAATGGCCTGGAAGTCCATTCAAATCAAGACAAGTGTACAAAGAACACTGATCAGGGGTCACCCGTTATTTGGATTTCATTCCTATTTTAAAATATAAACACCTAGCAATCTCCAGCGTGTTCACTAAAAGCGCGTGCCTACCGCTACATAACAATAAATCACTTCTTCGTATGAGCTGAAAGGGTTGGCTTACGAGTATGAGAATTCAATCTTATTTACTTTGAAATCTTGAGAAATATTGAAGTAGTGAAAAGTGTTCAGTTTGAGTTCAGAGCTTTCGAATTTGTAGTACTGCCATGTTGCATTTTGTACTTTTTTTTACGTGTAAGGAAAGGAATTAGTTCTTTCTCAGTTCAAGAAAAAAATAGATACACGACCTGTTTGTTTGTCGAGAAAAAAATTCCTAGTAAACTCGATAAACAGCGAGGGTCAAGCAAAAATATTTCAGCAGACAGTCAGCAGACAGCTCTCTGAATCGACGAATTTCCTCGTGTGTTCACGCTGATGTTCGTTCAAGCATTTCCGGTTTTTATCATTATTAGGAATGAGAGACCCATCAGTGCAAAATTCAATGCAATATCCCTTGTGGAATTTTGATGTAAAGGTCACAATGAGTTACTCGGTGCAGGGTAATCAAACAGAGAGGGAGGTATGAAATGCAAAGGCTATCTTTGATAAAAACAAACACAGGAGAAAAAAGCCTCAGGAACAATGAAAGAACGAATTGAAATTTGGACTCGGTTTTTTGGAGTTTTATTTTTTAGCGAATCAAAGCAAACGGAAGCTAACTGCGGAATAATCTCTGAGTCAGTGACAGCCCTAACAACATGAAAAGCCTGTTTGCGGGCCACAACAATGAGGTAGAATATAACGGATTATCCCTACAGGGGCCACTTGATATTGGTGACAATCGACTGCACTTTTTAATCCAAGGTAAACCAGATAGTCACTGCTGGTGCTTCCACCGCTTCGCTAAGCTCAACTGAGGAAGCCAGTAGGGTTTTCGCAGTGGCGAGAACATACCTTCCAAAAATTAGTTCTGGGTTTGATTCCTGTGCTGGTGTTTACTGTCGGTCAGGTTTTTTGGTTCTCTACTGTGCTCAAAGAAGTTTTGTTCTCAAGATGATCCAGTTTTCCCCTCTTATCTCATTTAATTTGATCTAATTTATCAATTAAGGTGATTTCCTTTGCATTAAGCGCTAGCGTTGTACTATGTACAAAGATATCATTATTAGTAACTCAACACGCATCCCTAGCTTCCCGAATGCTCATGCAAAGAAGATAAATTTCTATCACTTAGTTAGCAATACGCCAGGTCCAAACCTAGCCTTAAATGGTCCGGGGACCTCGTAGAAAATAGAAAATAGGGTTCGAAATAATGTGGATGAAATTGCTTTATATGAAGCCATCACACTGCTACCCAATGCAAGGTATTCATATTACGAAAGAGATCATCTTTGAATAGCCCTGCAATACAAACGCTATCTCTTCTTTCAACAGCTAAACAAGATGACTAGTGTTTATGAAAACGCAATTTGCGACATAAGAAGGCAAATCTCAAGGCATCCCTACAACTGGACACCCGGAAGATCTTTCGGGCGTTTTAGGACCAGGTCACACCCATTTTCCCACACAGATTGGGAAGAACTTCTTAAGAGAAAATGGAACAAGCGAGCTCGTCCTTTGTCTCAGGTGGAATGGAAAGAAAAACAAGCTAGGAACATGAACGTTAATGTTGATGATTGTGCCGAGTTCCTCATGGGTCGGAGGTGTGGCAGAAGACGTAGGCTACTTTTTCGAAATGGATATTATTTGACCATACAACCCGATGGAAGCGTGAGAGGGACTAAGGACAAAGACTCGCCTTATGGTAAGTGTCCTACATCGTGGGTATTGTTATAAGTTCCTTGAATCGACCTATTCCAACTTCCATGATTTGTATGACATCATGAAGGTCGTTGGTGTCACCATATTTTATAATTATTAAAATTATATATACTGGGAAACCAGAGAGCGCACTCTCTTGCATGCGAGAGAAACTGAAATTTTTCAATGTTTTAACTCCTTGAATCTCACTGCTGTGATCATTTCATCTGGACGAATATTTTCTCACCTGTGATCAGAGGCCTTTGAAAAACCGCGTAATTCGTTGGGACGTTTTAATACACCAATATAATTATGATGTATTGCGCCATGTATTTGCAACAGGTGATGGTTCTTAATCAGGTGGTTGTAACTCTTACGATAAGAAACGGAATGGGAAATAATAGATATGGAGACTATCCACATCTGGTCTCTCTGTGAGACTGATAAAACGGCAGCAACCATTCAGGCCGATGGATGATGGTTCCTCGTTGTAGCACGTGAAACAACCACTATCAGCGGCTGAAGGATTTGGCAAACCTGTTCACTGCACGGCTGATCAGAAAAAAGAAAAAAAAAACATTAGGAAAAACTAAAGAGCTTTTCAATCCACATTTCAAATGGCATTTTTGCTTTTTAACCCTTTAATTTTCAAGATCGAAACATTCATTCTCCTAACTAGTATCGCAGATTCCTTTGTTGGGCAGTCATGAGAATTTGGTGTAAAACTAAAATCACACTTTTTTAGCTGATAATTATCTTCATTCTCAATACCTGCTTCACTGACATTTCATCGAAATTGTAAGGAGAATTTACATCCTGATTACTCCTTGCAGTCAAAGGGTTATTTAAAGCTCGGCCAAGACCGGATAGCTTTATCTGTTACTTTAAGAATAGAAAATACCGCACCTGGAAAAGACGGAAACCAACCAGCTCGTGTGATTGATCAGAGAGATTCAGTGTTTCCTCATAATTTGCTATACTTGAACCATTCCTATCAAGGCGGAAGAAAGTGCAGCTAATCATGTACGAAAACTGAAGGAAAAACCACAGATGTAATCACAACTCAAGGATTGATCAATAAGCGTTCTTTCTTCTTTTATGATCAAAATAAACTCATCCTGATTATGGAAGTGTCAACAGGTTTAAAGGGAAAAAACAATAGCCTTAAATTCCTAGAAAATCGGAAAAGGCCTCTTATGTTTCGCTTATACATTTTTGCTTGTTTTTATAAGTATAAAAGTAATTTAATTTACTACTAGCAATGATGAAAAATTGACTCGAGCACGGTCAGCGCGTAAGACCTGAGACTCTTTGAGGATGCATGGAACGGAACTTTGAAGTCAAACAAGAGCGAGAACTTGAATGAGACGCCCGTGACTGCCCTTGTTACCTATCACTCATACTCCTTTTTTTTTCCAGCACATCAGTGACATGGTTGGGTCATTGCACCGATATCCTTTCGAGGGTGTTTAAATAGCTGAGTTTTAGCCACTATCAGGGGCACCCAACGTCAATTTTCGGAAAATATCTGTTCCGAAGATGATTTGAGATCTAGAATTTACGGAACATTTGTTTTAAATTTCCTTGCTTCCCTGCCTGTCCTAGGATTTTCGAACATCTTAAACATGGTATAATTGCCCATTTCTAACAGATTTTTACCCTAAAAAGGTCACCTAGAATTTTCGGGAGCAGGCTTTTTTCTGGCTGAAATTCTCGTTGGGTGCCTCTGCACTATGACAACAAATTTAAGAAATATGTTTGTTTCAATCCAACAGCCACTGTCGAGATTTGTTCCGTTGGAGCTGGATTGGTGAAAATCGCTGGAGTAGAGACAGAGTTTTTCTTGACAATTGATGATTCTGGAACGTTGCGCGCAACGGTAAGTCATTATTGTCGAGGTCCTACTTTTCCCTTGAGATTTATGGTTATTGTCGGAAAATAGCCATTTAATGTCTAATTAAAGTTCTTAAAAAATACGGGTGATCTTAATGTGATTTCGGCAAACGGCAAGTATCTTGCGGAAACTTGTTTTTGGCTAAAAAAATATGAAGCGGAAACACATTTGATTTAAGTCAATTTCCTGCAACCAACGAGCATGTATTTGAAAGACAGAAAGCATATCTACCTCTTGTCGCCGCGAACATTACGTGAATAAAGGGATGTAACCAAATCTCTCTTGTCACCAATACTTTTTCTCTGTTGGGAGCCTAACCTTGGTATAATTCGCAAAAAGCACTTTCGATTTCGGGGTTTTACGAAAAAAGACCCCAACCCATTGGAAAAAAACGCAAAGGTTAGGTTCGGTTCGGTTATTGATCACAGTAGGCGGGCCGTATTTTGATTGTACTCTGATACCATTTTCTGATACTGAGTTACAGAGCATTCCATTTTCTACTTTTTTCCTATTTCTATCGCACATCCAGGATGCAGACAGCGAAGAGTGCGTTTTCGAAGACGTTATGGTCAGAGACTTCTATAGCGCTTACAAGTCATACTTGTACTCAAATCAACATTGGACAGTGGCAATAAGCGACGACGATGGCAAAGCTTTCACTGCATGTTGTCAGGGGCCTCTTGATTCGGATCTTCAAGCACATTTACTCCCTGAGATGGTACCCGAAAGTGACACTTCATCGGACGAAGAGTCAATTCCTGAATCGCAAACGTCACGCTATGCGTCACGTTACGTCAGAATGGATACGTCACGCTCTCTTGAAAGGCAAACGTCACGCCTCATTGACCTCCTTAATTTTGATCTCGAGGTTTGTTTGCTAGCGGAATTCAAAGAAGACGATGCAGTGAACGTTGTAACATTTCCTGATAACAAAGTTGATCTTGGACCCTCTCTTTCAGAGATACTCAAAGAGCTAGGAACCAGTTTATAAGGAACGAAGATTTTTAATATAATTGAGAAAAGTTAGGGCATCGTTCTTTTATTAGGGTTACAACAAAATTCATCACGTTTTCGAAGGAGTATATGAGCCCGGGAGAGTACAAGTTCGATGTACTTGTGTCACATCGTGTTGCAGATTCGAAGGATGGAAAGCGCTATTCACTGGATAAATCACAATCCACTGGTTAACTCAATTTTCAGTTTTTGCTAGTGTTTATTCACCGGATATTGATTTATCTGGTGGAATGCGTTATCCACCTTTTGGTCAACCGACGCCAGTTCTCTTCACATTGGTTTTCCCGCAAAACCTTCCCAACCAATCAGAGGATGCACATAATTATTTATTACCAAAATTATATGAGATATGAAAGCGAATGCCCCAGATGCACATGTATTTCAATAAGCGTCACGAAGTGTCTCTTTGCTCTTCATCACTCCAGTCTCGGAATACAGACAATAGGCCATTTCCGAGATCATGTCTGCCTCCTCTTCAAAGCGAGTCTCAGTGCAAAGTTTTTGTGATGGTAAGAAAAACTAGCTTTGCACTTAGACTCGCTTTGAAGAGGAGGCAGACATGACCTCTGAAATAACCTATTAACCTCACAAAGTGTCTCGCTCAAAATGCTGCTCCTCAAGTAAGAATAACAGCTGTATTTCATACTTTTTATCTTAAGCTAAAAATAACCCTAACCTTCAACCTTACCTTATTTTTAGAAATGAGTAGCAAAGGTGTTGGATGTCAAAATTGGGCCTGCATCTAATTAAATGCATTTCTGGACATAGAACGGTTTTCAATTGCGTGTCGAAAGTAATAAGCGAATTGCTTTGGTTCTGCATTACTTCACTCAGTTATTGGTTCAAGATTCTCGCGCCAATTTTTCAACCAATCAGAAGTAAAACCAAAACCAATCATGGCTTGCGCGAGCACATTTTCTCGCGCTTTGTGTAATTACTTTGAGTTTTGATTGGTTTACTGGGTTGTCTCCGCCACGTCCTTTTTGATTGGCCAAAATAATTACTTTGGTTTTGGTTTTACGACACTCGATTGAAACTCGCTCTAAGCGCTTGATAAGTATTTGAAATTAGTGTTTAGTTTCCGCCCATGCTGCGATGTTGTTTCTTTTACACCAGTCGACCGATAAGATGTCGTCTTGTAAATAACAAAAAAAGTATGACACAAAACTGACAATAGATTTTAAACAATTATCATTGGAAAGGTTCAAGGATAAGGAATTCACTCTCTTTTCTCATACCTCAATATTATTATTGCCTGTGGGATTGAGAATTGGTCACTATCGTGACCCAAATAGGCTCATTCCCCAAAACGTCCGCGACAAAGACCTTTTATTAGAGTTATACGCATCTGCTTACTGATGGGCTCTTCGCTTCTAATAGAGGGGGTCCCCTTTTCTTTGCAGCGCTGTATTGTTAGTTAAGACCATAAAGGAAATTTAAGAACACACCATTAATCTAATAGACTGTATTGAAGACTGCCAGAACGGTGAAGGCATCCCTATTAGAAGCCATATCCTCTGCTTTCGGCCAGCAATTTTCTCCTTATTTTGAACTGAGGTACCAGTTTTAGGAGAAATAACCACAGTACAAAATCTTTCGCTTTCTGTTAGCACAGCTCAAGTTAATACGAAGACGGATTCGTCAGTTGTCCTCACTCTATAAAAAAACTGTGCCAAACTGAGAACGAAACGCTGTTTTGTAACCAAAAAAAATGTAGTGATGTTGCCACTCTATGCTCTTTTGTCCCGCAAAACTGCAATAAGGAAGAATCTCTTTCCTTGAGTTTTCTTTTCTTCTTACTGGTATTTTGTTTGAATATTTTTCTGATCTATATATCCCTATCTATTTTCTTACCCTTTAGTTTCATTCAAGAGGAAAGGCAAAATTGGACGGTGCATTGTTCATCTGACCACCCTTACTTATCAACTTCTGCGAAATACTCAGAGAAAGAAGAACTTGAAAGGGTATAGGGTCACGTTTAGCTATCCCCTTTAAGTTTCACCAAATTTATAAACCTTTCCGATATAATAATTAATCGAGAAGCCTCGCATTGGTTGGAAATTTAATTTTCTGCCAGCGATATCCTGCGGAGACATTATTTATAACTTTAGCTTAAATTAATAGGTCATAATGTCAAAATCAAATTTTACACGAAAGAAATGTTGTAAAAGGTGTTAAATTTATTTTTTTCTTTACATATAGTTCATATTGAACGTATTTTTTCCATGGGCTACTTTTGAAGTGAAGGTTTAAAAAAGGTTTTTGACGCAGTTTGTAAACAAATAAAGCTTGTCAAGTATGCTCACTCACGGACCCACCTCACTTACCTTATGGGACATCAATCAACCTAAAGATCTTCAACCAGCCCAGTCCTCCAATCACGAAATCCGGCTTTTCCGGCCACACATCCTTAGATGCTGTGATGATGATGGTGACAAAGGCTTG